>NW_027509901.1:0-161382 GCF_051311805.1 Agelaius phoeniceus | reverse complement strand
GCTCCAAATCGAAAGCTGCCACTTGTTGTTGTTCTATTTCTCTAGAGTCCCATCATGCTGTTCTCAGATTGCTAAAGTCCATACCTCCTCGGTGTGTTCTTATGGCTGCAGATCTTCACAGCACAGACGCTTTCTTCTGCATGCTGTTCTTTCCCAGTTCAGGGCTCCTTCAAGGCTCTCCCTGAATGGCTACGCCGCCCCCTTTTATCCCAGTTCTCTTCAATGCTCACAGCTGCAGCCCATCAAGGACAACCAGGACCTGTGGGACAGATATTCAAATAGAATCCATTTCCTCTACTCTAGCCAGTAAGTACTACCCTACAAGTCCTCAGAACCCCAAAGGCCACCTTTCATCTGACACCCAGACCCTGGGGAAAGGACTTCTTTTTCCCATGGCAAATGGCCTCCCTTGGCAGCCACTCACCCTGGCAGAAAGTGGGAGCCTAGCTAGAATGATGCAATCGTTGCTGGATTTTTCCAAAAGAAAAGCTGGCAGCAACTAGGGCCCTGGAAGTACTTAGAGCCTCAAACGCCACCTTGAACATATTACTGAGACCCTGGGGAAAGGACTTCGTTTTTTCCCATGGAAAATGGCCTTCATTTGTGGCCACTTGGCCTGGCAGGCAGGGCAGTGCCAAGCCAGGAATCTACAAACTCTGCTGGATCCTTCCAGAACGAAAGCTGCCAGCAACTAGGACCCTGCAAGTCCTTAGAGCCCCAGATGCCACCAGTCATCTGACACCCAGAGCCTGGGCCAATGACTTCGTTTTCCCCATGGAAAATGGCCTCCATTTCTGGCCACTCGCCCTGACCAAGAGGGTGGTGCCCAGCAAGAAATTTGCAAGCTTTGCTGGATTGCTCCAAATCGAAAGCTGCCACTTGTTGTTGTTCTATTTCTCTAGAGTCCCATCATGCTGTTCTCAGATTGCTAAAGTCCATACCTCCTCGGTGTGTTCTTATGGCTGCAGATCTTCACAGCACAGACGCTTTCTTCTGCATGCTGTTCTTTCCCAGTTCAGGGCTCCTTCAAGGCTCTCCCTGAATGGCTACGCCGCCCCCTTTTATCCCAGTTCTCTTCAATGCTCACAGCTGCAGCCCATCAAGGACAACCAGGACCTGTGGGGCAAAGCCTCTAGACAGATATTCAAATAGAATCCATTTCCTCTACTCTAGCCAGTAAGTACTACCCTACAAGTCCTCAGAACCCCAAAGGCCACCTTTCATCTGACACCCAGACCCTGGGGAAAGGACTTCTTTTTCCCATGGCAAATGGCCTCCTTGGCAGCCACTCACCCTGGCAGAAAGTGGGAGCCTAGCTAGAATGATGCAATCGTTGCTGGATTTTTCCAAAAGAAAAGCTGGCAGCAACTAGGGCCCTGGAAGTACTTAGAGCCTCAAACGCCACCTTGAACATATTACTGAGACCCTGGGGAAAGGACTTCGTTTTTCCCATGGAAAATGGCCTTCATTTCTGGCCACTTGGCCTGGCAGGCAGGGCAGTGCCAAGCCAGGAATCTACAAACTCTGCTGGATCTTTCCAGAACGAAAGCTGCCAGCAACTAGGACCCTGCAAGTCCTTAGAGCCCCAGATGCCACCAGTCATCTGACACCCAGAGCCTGGGCCAATGACTTCGTTTTCCCCATGGAAAATGGCCTCCATTTCTGGCCACTCGCCCTGACCAAGAGGGTGGTGCCCAGCAAGAAATTTGCAAGCTTTGCTGGATTGCTCCAAATCGAAAGCTGCCACTTGTTGTTGTTCTATTTCTCTAGAGTCCCATCATGCTGTTCTCAGATTGCTAAAGTCCATACCTCCTCGGTGTGTTCTTATGGCTGCAGATCTTCACAGCACAGACGCTTTCTTCTGCATGCTGTTCTTTCCCAGTTCAGGGCTCCTTCAAGGCTCTCCCTGAATGGCTACGCCGCCCCCTTTTATCCCAGTTCTCTTCAATGCTCACAGCTGCAGCCCATCAAGGACAACCAGGACCTGTGGGGCAAAGCCTCTAGACAGATATTCAAATAGAATCCATTTCCTCTACTCTAGCCAGTAAGTACTACCCTACAAGTCCTCAGAACCCCAAAGGCCACCTTTCATCTGACACCCAGACCCTGGGGAAAGGACTTCTTTTTCCCATGGCAAATGGCCTCCCTTGGCAGCCACTCACCCTGGCAGAAAGTGGGAGCCTAGCTAGAATGATGCAATCGTTGCTGGATTTTTCCAAAAGAAAAGCTGCCAGCAACTAGGGCCCTGGAAGTACTTAGAGCCTCAAACGCCACCTTGAACATATTACTGAGACCCTGGGGAAAGGACTTCGTTTTTCCCATGGAAAATGGCCTTCATTTGTGGCCACTTGGCCTGGCAGGCAGGGCAGTGCCAAGCCAGGAATCTACAAACTGTGCTGGATCCTTCCAGAACGAAAGCTGCCAGCAACTAGGACCCTGCAAGTCCTTAGAGCCCCAGATGCCACCAGTCATCTGACACCCAGAGCCTGGGCCAATGACTTCGTTTTCCCCATGGAAAATGGCCTCCATTTCTGGCCACTCGCCCTGACCAAGAGGGTGGTGCCCAGCTAAATTTGCAAGCTTTGCTGGATTGCTCCAAATCGAAAGCTGCCACTTGTTGTTGTTCTATTTCTCTAGAGTCCCATCATGCTGTTCTCAGATTGCTAAAGTCCATACCTCCTCGGTGTGTTCTTATGGCTGCAGATCTTCACAGCACAGACGCTTTCTTCTGCATGCTGTTCTTTCCCAGTTCAGGGCTCCTTCAAGGCTCTCCCTGAATGGCTACGCCGCCCCCTTTTATCCCAGTTCTCTTCAATGCTCACAGCTGCAGCCCATCAAGGACAACCAGGACCTGTGGGACAGATATTCAAATAGAATCCATTTCCTCTACTCTAGCCAGTAAGTACTACCCTACAAGTCCTCAGAACCCCAAAGGCCACCTTTCATCTGACACCCAGACCCTGGGGAAAGGACTTCTTTTTCCCATGGCAAATGGCCTCCCTTGGCAGCCACTCACCCTGGCAGAAAGTGGGAGCCTAGCTAGAATGATGCAATCGTTGCTGGATTTTTCCAAAAGAAAAGCTGCCAGCAACTAGGGCCCTGGAAGTACTTAGAGCCTCAAACGCCACCTTGAACATATTACTGAGACCCTGGGGAAAGGACTTCGTTTTTCCCATGGAAAATGGCCTTCATTTGTGGCCACTTGGCCTGGCAGGCAGGGCAGTGCCAAGCCAGGAATCTACAAACTCTGCTGGATCCTTCCAGAACGAAAGCTGCCAGCAACTAGGACCCTGCAAGTCCTTAGAGCCCCAGATGCCACCAGTCATCTGACACCCAGAGCCTGGGCCAATGACTTCGTTTTCCCCATGGAAAATGGCCTCCATTTCTGGCCACTCGCCCTGACCAAGAGGGTGGTGCCCAGCAAGAAATTTGCAAGCTTTGCTGGATTGCTCCAAATCGAAAGCTGCCACTTGTTGTTGTTCTATTTCTCTAGAGTCCCATCATGCTGTTCTCAGATTGCTAAAGTCCATACCTCCTCGGTGTGTTCTTATGGCTGCAGATCTTCACAGCACAGACGCTTTCTTCTGCATGCTGTTCTTTCCCAGTTCAGGGCTCCTTCAAGGCTCTCCCTGAATGGCTACGCCGCCCCCTTTTATCCCAGTTCTCTTCAATGCTCACAGCTGCAGCCCATCAAGGACAACCAGGACCTGTGGGACAGATATTCAAATAGAATCCATTTCCTCTACTCTAGCCAGTAAGTACTACCCTACAAGTCCTCAGAACCCCAAAGGCCACCTTTCATCTGACACCCAGACCCTGGGGAAAGGACTTCTTTTTCCCATGGCAAATGGCCTCCCTTGGCAGCCACTCACCCTGGCAGAAAGTGGGAGCCTAGCTAGAATGATGCAATCGTTGCTGGATTTTTCCAAAAGAAAAGCTGGCAGCAACTAGGGCCCTGGAAGTACTTAGAGCCTCAAACGCCACCTTGAACATATTCCTGAGACCCTGGGGAAAGGACTTCGTTTTTCCCATGGAAAATGGCCTTCATTTGTGGCCACTTGGCCTGGCAGGCAGGGCAGTGCCAAGCCAGGAATCTACAAACTCTGCTGGATCCTTCCAGAACGAAAGCTGCCAGCAACTAGGACCCTGCAAGTCCTTAGAGCCCCAGATGCCACCAGTCATCTGACACCCAGAGCCTGGGCCAATGACTTCGTTTTCCCCATGGAAAATGGCCTCCATTTCTGGCCACTCGCCCTGACCAAGAGGGTGGTGCCCAGCAAGAAATTTGCAAGCTTTGCTGGATTGCTCCAAATCGAAAGCTGCCACTTGTTGTTGTTCTATTTCTCTAGAGTCCCATCATGCTGTTCTCAGATTGCTAAAGTCCATACCTCCTCGGTGTGTTCTTATGGCTGCAGATCTTCACAGCACAGACGCTTTCTTCTGCATGCTGTTCTTTCCCAGTTCAGGGCTCCTTCAAGGCTCTCCCTGAATGGCTACGCCGCCCCCTTTTATCCCAGTTCTCTTCAATGCTCACAGCTGCAGCCCATCAAGGACAACCAGGACCTGTGGGACAGATATTCAAATAGAATCCATTTCCTCTACTCTAGCCAGTAAGTACTACCCTACAAGTCCTCAGAACCCCAAAGGCCACCTTTCATCTGACACCCAGACCCTGGGGAAAGGACTTCTTTTTCCCATGGCAAATGGCCTCCCTTGGCAGCCACTCACCCTGGCAGAAAGTGGGAGCCTAGCTAGAATGATGCAATCGTTGCTGGATTTTTCCAAAAGAAAAGCTGCCAGCAACTAGGGCCCTGGAAGTACTTAGAGCCTCAAACGCCACCTTGAACATATTACTGAGACCCTGGGGAAAGGACTTCGTTTTTCCCATGGAAAATGGCCTTCATTTGTGGCCACTTGGCCTGGCAGGCAGGGCAGTGCCAAGCCAGGAATCTACAAACTCTGCTGGATCCTTCCAAAACGAAAGCTGCCAGCAACTAGGACCCTGCAAGTCCTTAGAGCCCCAGATGCCACCAGTCATCTGACACCCAGAGCCTGGGCCAATGACTTCGTTTTCCCCATGGAAAATGGCCTCCATTTCTGGCCACTCGCCCTGACCAAGAGGGTGGTGCCCAGCAAGAAATTTGCAAGCTTTGCTGGATTGCTCCAAATCGAAAGCTGCCACTTGTTGTTGTTCTATTTCTCTAGAGTCCCATCATGCTGTTCTCAGATTGCTAAAGTCCATACCTCCTCGGTGTGTTCTTATGGCTGCAGATCTTCACAGCACAGACGCTTTCTTCTGCATGCTGTTCTTTCCCAGTTCAGGGCTCCTTCAAGGCTCTCCCTGAATGGCTACGCCGCCCCCTTTTATCCCAGTTCTCTTCAATGCTCACAGCTGCAGCCCATCAAGGACAACCAGGACCTGTGGGACAGATATTCAAATAGAATCCATTTCCTCTACTCTAGCCAGTAAGTACTACCCTACAAGTCCTCAGAACCCCAAAGGCCACCTTTCATCTGACACCCAGACCCTGGGGAAAGGACTTCTTTTTCCCATGGCAAATGGCCTCCCTTGGCAGCCACTCACCCTGGCAGAAAGTGGGAGCCTAGCTAGAATGATGCAATCGTTGCTGGATTTTTCCAAAAGAAAAGCTGCCAGCAACTAGGGCCCTGGAAGTACTTAGAGCCTCAAACGCCACCTTGAACATATTACTGAGACCCTGGGGAAAGGACTTCGTTTTTCCCATGGAAAATGGCCTTCATTTCTGGCCACTTGGCCTGGCAGGCAGGGCAGTGCCAAGCCAGGAATCTACAAACTCTGCTGGATCCTTCCAGAACGAAAGCTGCCAGCAACTAGGACCCTGCAAGTCCTTAGAGCCCCAGATGCCACCAGTCATCTGACACCCAGAGCCTGGGCCAATGACTTCGTTTTCCCCATGGAAAATGGCCTCCATTTCTGGCCACTCGCCCTGACCAAGAGGGTGGTGCCCAGCAAGAAATTTGCAAGCTTTGCTGGATTGCTCCAAATCGAAAGCTGCCACTTGTTGTTGTTCTATTTCTCTAGAGTCCCATCATGCTGTTCTCAGATTGCTAAAGTCCATACCTCCTCGGTGTGTTCTTATGGCTGCAGATCTTCACAGCACAGACGCTTTCTTCTGCATGCTGTTCTTTCCCAGTTCAGGGCTCCTTCAAGGCTCTCCCTGAATGGCTATGCCGCCCCCTTTTATCCCAGTTCTCTTCAATGCTCACAGCTGCAGCCCATCAAGGACAACCAGGACCTGTGGGGCAAAGCCTCTAGACAGATATTCAAATAGAATCCATTTCCTCTACTCTAGCCAGTAAGTACTACCCTACAAGTCCTCAGAACCCCAAAGGCCACCTTTCATCTGACACCCAGACCCTGGGGAAAGGACTTCTTTTTCCCATGGCAAATGGCCTCCCTTGGCAGCCACTCACCCTGGCAGAAAGTGGGAGCCTAGCTAGAATGATGCAATCGTTGCTGGATTTTTCCAAAAGAAAAGCTGGCAGCAACTAGGGCCCTGGAAGTACTTAGAGCCTCAAACGCCACCTTGAACATATTACTGAGACCCTGGGGAAAGGACTTCGTTTTTCCCATGGAAAATGGCCTTCATTTGTGGCCACTTGGCCTGGCAGGCAGGGCAGTGCCAAGCCAGGAATCTACAAACTCTGCTGGATCTTTCCAGAACGAAAGCTGCCAGCAACTAGGACCCTGCAAGTCCTTAGAGCCCCAGATGCCACCAGTCATCTGACACCCAGAGCCTGGGCCAATGACTTCGTTTTCCCCATGGAAAATGGCCTCCATTTCTGGCCACTCGCCCTGACCAAGAGGGTGGTGCCCAGCAAGAAATTTGCAAGCTTTGCTGGATTGCTCCAAATCGAAAGCTGCCACTTGTTGTTGTTCTATTTCTCTAGAGTCCCATCATGCTGTTCTCAGATTGCTAAAGTCCATACCTCCTCGGTGTGTTCTTATGGCTGCAGATCTTCACAGCACAGACGCTTTCTTCTGCATGCTGTTCTTTCCCAGTTCAGGGCTCCTTCAAGGCTCTCCCTGAATGGCTACGCCGCCCCCTTTTATCCCAGTTCTCTTCAATGCTCACAGCTGCAGCCCATCAAGGACAACCAGGACCTGTGGGGCAAAGCCTCTAGACAGATATTCAAATAGAATCCATTTCCTCTACTCTAGCCAGTAAGTACTACCCTACAAGTCCTCAGAACCCCAAAGGCCACCTTTCATCTGACACCCAGACCCTGGGGAAAGGACTTCTTTTTCCCATGGCAAATGGCCTCCCTTGGCAGCCACTCACCCTGGCAGAAAGTGGGAGCCTAGCAAAAATGATGCAATCGTTGCTGGATTTTTCCAAAAGAAAAGCTGGCAGCAACTAGGGCCCTGGAAGTACTTAGAGCCTCAAACGCCACCTTGAACATATTACTGAGACCCTGGGGAAAGGACTTCGTTTTTCCCATGGAAAATGGCCTTCATTTGTGGCCACTTGGCCTGGCAGGCAGGGCAGTGCCAAGCCAGGAATCTACAAACTCTGCTGGATCCTTCCAGAACGAAAGCTGCCAGCAACTAGGACCCTGCAAGTCCTTAGAGCCCCAGATGCCACCAGTCATCTGACACCCAGAGCCTGGGCCAATGACTTCGTTTTCCCCATGGAAAATGGCCTCCATTTCTGGCCACTCGCCCTGACCAAGAGGGTGGTGCCCAGCAAGAAATTTGCAAGCTTTGCTGGATTGCTCCAAATCGAAAGCTGCCACTTGTTGTTGTTCTATTTCTCTAGAGTCCCATCATGCTGTTCTCAGATTGCTAAAGTCCATACCTCCTCGGTGTGTTCTTATGGCTGCAGATCTTCACAGCACAGACGCTTTCTTCTGCATGCTGTTCTTTCCCAGTTCAGGGCTCCTTCAAGGCTCTCCCTGAATGGCTACGCCGCCCCCTTTTATCCCAGTTCTCTTCAATGCTCACAGCTGCAGCCCATCAAGGACAACCAGGACCTGTGGGACAGATATTCAAATAGAATCCATTTCCTCTACTCTAGCCAGTAAGTACTACCCTACAAGTCCTCAGAACCCCAAAGGCCACCTTTCATCTGACACCCAGACCCTGGGGAAAGGACTTCTTTTTCCCATGGCAAATGGCCTCCCTTGGCAGCCACTCACCCTGGCAGAAAGTGGGAGCCTAGCTAGAATGATGCAATCGTTGCTGGATTTTTCCAAAAGAAAAGCTGGCAGCAACTAGGGCCCTGGAAGTACTTAGAGCCTCAAACGCCACCTTGAACATATTACTGAGACCCTGGGGAAAGGACTTCGTTTTTCCCATGGAAAATGGCCTTCATTTGTGGCCACTTGGCCTGGCAGGCAGGGCAGTGCCAAGCCAGGAATCTACAAACTCTGCTGGATCTTTCCAGAACGAAAGCTGCCAGCAACTAGGACCCTGCAAGTCCTTAGAGCCCCAGATGCCACCAGTCATCTGACACCCAGAGCCTGGGCCAATGACTTCGTTTTCCCCATGGAAAATGGCCTCCATTTCTGGCCACTCGCCCTGACCAAGAGGGTGGTGCCCAGCAAGAAATTTGCAAGCTTTGCTGGATTGCTCCAAATCGAAAGCTGCCACTTGTTGTTGTTCTATTTCTCTAGAGTCCCATCATGCTGTTCTCAGATTGCTAAAGTCCATACCTCCTCGGTGTGTTCTTATGGCTGCAGATCTTCACAGCACAGACGCTTTCTTCTGCATGCTGTTCTTTCCCAGTTCAGGGCTCCTTCAAGGCTCTCCCTGAATGGCTACGCCGCCCCCTTTTATCCCAGTTCTCTTCAATGCTCACAGCTGCAGCCCATCAAGGACAACCAGGACCTGTGGGGCAAAGCCTCTAGACAGATATTCAAATAGAATCCATTTCCTCTACTCTAGCCAGTAAGTACTACCCTACAAGTCCTCAGAACCCCAAAGGCCACCTTTCATCTGACACCCAGACCCTGGGGAAAGGACTTCTTTTTCCCATGGCAAATGGCCTCCCTTGGCAGCCACTCACCCTGGCAGAAAGTGGGAGCCTAGCAAAAATGATGCAATCGTTGCTGGATTTTTCCAAAAGAAAAGCTGGCAGCAACTAGGGCCCTGGAAGTACTTAGAGCCTCAAACGCCACCTTGAACATATTACTGAGACCCTGGGGAAAGGACTTCGTTTTTCCCATGGAAAATGGCCTTCATTTGTGGCCACTTGGCCTGGCAGGCAGGGCAGTGCCAAGCCAGGAATCTACAAACTCTGCTGGATCCTTCCAGAACGAAAGCTGCCAGCAACTAGGACCCTGCAAGTCCTTAGAGCCCCAGATGCCACCAGTCATCTGACACCCAGAGCCTGGGCCAATGACTTCGTTTTCCCCATGGAAAATGGCCTCCATTTCTGGCCACTCGCCCTGACCAAGAGGGTGGTGCCCAGCAAGAAATTTGCAAGCTTTGCTGGATTGCTCCAAATCGAAAGCTGCCACTTGTTGTTGTTCTATTTCTCTAGAGTCCCATCATGCTGTTCTCAGATTGCTAAAGTCCATACCTCCTCGGTGTGTTCTTATGGCTGCAGATCTTCACAGCACAGACGCTTTCTTCTGCATGCTGTTCTTTCCCAGTTCAGGGCTCCTTCAAGGCTCTCCCTGAATGGCTACGCCGCCCCCTTTTATCCCAGTTCTCTTCAATGCTCACAGCTGCAGCCCATCAAGGACAACCAGGACCTGTGGGACAGATATTCAAATAGAATCCATTTCCTCTACTCTAGCCAGTAAGTACTACCCTACAAGTCCTCAGAACCCCAAAGGCCACCTTTCATCTGACACCCAGACCCTGGGGAAAGGACTTCTTTTTCCCATGGCAAATGGCCTCCCTTGGCAGCCACTCACCCTGGCAGAAAGTGGGAGCCTAGCTAGAATGATGCAATCGTTGCTGGATTTTTCCAAAAGAAAAGCTGCCAGCAACTAGGGCCCTGGAAGTACTTAGAGCCTCAAACGCCACCTTGAACATATTACTGAGACCCTGGGGAAAGGACTTCGTTTTTCCCATGGAAAATGGCCTTCATTTGTGGCCACTTGGCCTGGCAGGCAGGGCAGTGCCAAGCCAGGAATCTACAAACTCTGCTGGATCCTTCCAGAACGAAAGCTGCCAGCAACTAGGACCCTGCAAGTCCTTAGAGCCCCAGATGCCACCAGTCATCTGACACCCAGAGCCTGGGCCAATGACTTCGTTTTCCCCATGGAAAATGGCCTCCATTTCTGGCCACTCGCCCTGACCAAGAGGGTGGTGCCCAGCAAGAAATTTGCAAGCTTTGCTGGATTGCTCCAAATCGAAAGCTGCCACTTGTTGTTGTTCTATTTCTCTAGAGTCCCATCATGCTGTTCTCAGATTGCTAAAGTCCATACCTCCTCGGTGTGTTCTTATGGCTGCAGATCTTCACAGCACAGACGCTTTCTTCTGCATGCTGTTCTTTCCCAGTTCAGGGCTCCTTCAAGGCTCTCCCTGAATGGCTACGCCGCCCCCTTTTATCCCAGTTCTCTTCAATGCTCACAGCTGCAGCCCATCAAGGACAACCAGGACCTGTGGGACAGATATTCAAATAGAATCCATTTCCTCTACTCTAGCCAGTAAGTACTACCCTACAAGTCCTCAGAACCCCAAAGGCCACCTTTCATCTGACACCCAGACCCTGGGGAAAGGACTTCTTTTTCCCATGGCAAATGGCCTCCCTTGGCAGCCACTCACCCTGGCAGAAAGTGGGAGCCTAGCTAGAATGATGCAATCGTTGCTGGATTTTTCCAAAAGAAAAGCTGCCAGCAACTAGGGCCCTGGAAGTACTTAGAGCCTCAAACGCCACCTTGAACATATTACTGAGACCCTGGGGAAAGGACTTCGTTTTTCCCATGGAAAATGGCCTTCATTTGTGGCCACTTGGCCTGGCAGGCAGGGCAGTGCCAAGCCAGGAATCTACAAACTCTGCTGGATCCTTCCAGAACGAAAGCTGCCAGCAACTAGGACCCTGCAAGTCCTTAGAGCCCCAGATGCCACCAGTCATCTGACACCCAGAGCCTGGGCCAATGACTTCGTTTTCCCCATGGAAAATGGCCTCCATTTCTGGCCACTCGCCCTGACCAAGAGGGTGGTGCCCAGCAAGAAATTTGCAAGCTTTGCTGGATTGCTCCAAATCGAAAGCTGCCACTTGTTGTTGTTCTATTTCTCTAGAGTCCCATCATGCTGTTCTCAGATTGCTAAAGTCCATACCTCCTCGGTGTGTTCTTATGGCTGCAGATCTTCACAGCACAGACGCTTTCTTCTGCATGCTGTTCTTTCCCAGTTCAGGGCTCCTTCAAGGCTCTCCCTGAATGGCTACGCCGCCCCCTTTTATCCCAGTTCTCTTCAATGCTCACAGCTGCAGCCCATCAAGGACAACCAGGACCTGTGGGACAGATATTCAAATAGAATCCATTTCCTCTACTCTAGCCAGTAAGTACTACCCTACAAGTCCTCAGAACCCCAAAGGCCACCTTTCATCTGACACCCAGACCCTGGGGAAAGGACTTCTTTTTCCCATGGCAAATGGCCTCCCTTGGCAGCCACTCACCCTGGCAGAAAGTGGGAGCCTAGCTAGAATGATGCAATCGTTGCTGGATTTTTCCAAAAGAAAAGCTGGCAGCAACTAGGGCCCTGGAAGTACTTAGAGCCTCAAACGCCACCTTGAACATATTACTGAGACCCTGGGGAAAGGACTTCGTTTTTCCCATGGAAAATGGCCTTCATTTGTGGCCACTTGGCCTGGCAGGCAGGGCAGTGCCAAGCCAGGAATCTACAAACTCTGCTGGATCTTTCCAGAACGAAAGCTGCCAGCAACTAGGACCCTGCAAGTCCTTAGAGCCCCAGATGCCACCAGTCATCTGACACCCAGAGCCTGGGCCAATGACTTCGTTTTCCCCATGGAAAATGGCCTCCATTTCTGGCCACTCGCCCTGACCAAGAGGGTGGTGCCCAGCAAGAAATTTGCAAGCTTTGCTGGATTGCTCCAAATCGAAAGCTGCCACTTGTTGTTGTTCTATTTCTCTAGAGTCCCATCATGCTGTTCTCAGATTGCTAAAGTCCATACCTCCTCGGTGTGTTCTTATGGCTGCAGATCTTCACAGCACAGACGCTTTCTTCTGCATGCTGTTCTTTCCCAGTTCAGGGCTCCTTCAAGGCTCTCCCTGAATGGCTACGCCGCCCCCTTTTATCCCAGTTCTCTTCAATGCTCACAGCTGCAGCCCATCAAGGACAACCAGGACCTGTGGGGCAAAGCCTCTAGACAGATATTCAAATAGAATCCATTTCCTCTACTCTAGCCAGTAAGTACTACCCTACAAGTCCTCAGAACCCCAAAGGCCACCTTTCATCTGACACCCAGACCCTGGGGAAAGGACTTCTTTTTCCCATGGCAAATGGCCTCCCTTGGCAGCCACTCACCCTGGCAGAAAGTGGGAGCCTAGCAAAAATGATGCAATCGTTGCTGGATTTTTCCAAAAGAAAAGCTGGCAGCAACTAGGGCCCTGGAAGTACTTAGAGCCTCAAACGCCACCTTGAACATATTACTGAGACCCTGGGGAAAGGACTTCGTTTTTCCCATGGAAAATGGCCTTCATTTGTGGCCACTTGGCCTGGCAGGCAGGGCAGTGCCAAGCCAGGAATCTACAAACTCTGCTGGATCCTTCCAGAACGAAAGCTGCCAGCAACTAGGACCCTGCAAGTCCTTAGAGCCCCAGATGCCACCAGTCATCTGACACCCAGAGCCTGGGCCAATGACTTCGTTTTCCCCATGGAAAATGGCCTCCATTTCTGGCCACTCGCCCTGACCAAGAGGGTGGTGCCCAGCAAGAAATTTGCAAGCTTTGCTGGATTGCTCCAAATCGAAAGCTGCCACTTGTTGTTGTTCTATTTCTCTAGAGTCCCATCATGCTGTTCTCAGATTGCTAAAGTCCATACCTCCTCGGTGTGTTCTTATGGCTGCAGATCTTCACAGCACAGACGCTTTCTTCTGCATGCTGTTCTTTCCCAGTTCAGGGCTCCTTCAAGGCTCTCCCTGAATGGCTACGCCGCCCCCTTTTATCCCAGTTCTCTTCAATGCTCACAGCTGCAGCCCATCAAGGACAACCAGGACCTGTGGGACAGATATTCAAATAGAATCCATTTCCTCTACTCTAGCCAGTAAGTACTACCCTACAAGTCCTCAGAACCCCAAAGGCCACCTTTCATCTGACACCCAGACCCTGGGGAAAGGACTTCTTTTTCCCATGGCAAATGGCCTCCCTTGGCAGCCACTCACCCTGGCAGAAAGTGGGAGCCTAGCTAGAATGATGCAATCGTTGCTGGATTTTTCCAAAAGAAAAGCTGGCAGCAACTAGGGCCCTGGAAGTACTTAGAGCCTCAAACGCCACCTTGAACATATTACTGAGACCCTGGGGAAAGGACTTCGTTTTTCCCATGGAAAATGGCCTTCATTTCTGGCCACTTGGCCTGGCAGGCAGGGCAGTGCCAAGCCAGGAATCTACAAACTCTGCTGGATCCTTCCAGAACGAAAGCTGCCAGCAACTAGGACCCTGCAAGTCCTTAGAGCCCCAGATGCCACCAGTCATCTGACACCCAGAGCCTGGGCCAATGACTTCGTTTTCCCCATGGAAAATGGCCTCCATTTCTGGCCACTCGCCCTGACCAAGAGGGTGGTGCCCAGCAAGAAATTTGCAAGCTTTGCTGGATTGCTCCAAATCGAAAGCTGCCACTTGTTGTTGTTCTATTTCTCTAGAGTCCCATCATGCTGTTCTCAGATTGCTAAAGTCCATACCTCCTCGGTGTGTTCTTATGGCTGCAGATCTTCACAGCACAGACGCTTTCTTCTGCATGCTGTTCTTTCCCAGTTCAGGGCTCCTTCAAGGCTCTCCCTGAATGGCTACGCCGCCCCCTTTTATCCCAGTTCTCTTCAATGCTCACAGCTGCAGCCCATCAAGGACAACCAGGACCTGTGGGACAGATATTCAAATAGAATCCATTTCCTCTACTCTAGCCAGTAAGTACTACCCTACAAGTCCTCAGAACCCCAAAGGCCACCTTTCATCTGACACCCAGACCCTGGGGAAAGGACTTCTTTTTCCCATGGCAAATGGCCTCCCTTGGCAGCCACTCACCCTGGCAGAAAGTGGGAGCCTAGCTAGAATGATGCAATTGTTGCTGGATTTTTCCAAAAGAAAAGCTGCCAGCAACTAGGGCCCTGGAAGTACTTAGAGCCTCAAACGCCACCTTGAACATATTCCTGAGACCCTGGGGAAAGGACTTCGTTTTTCCCATGGAAAATGGCCTTCATTTCTGGCCACTTGGCCTGGCAGGCAGGGCAGTGCCAAGCCAGGAATCTACAAACTCTGCTGGATCCTTCCAGAACGAAAGCTGCCAGCAACTAGGACCCTGCAAGTCCTTAGAGCCCCAGATGCCACCAGTCATCTGACACCCAGAGCCTGGGCCAATGACTTCGTTTTCCCCATGGAAAATGGCCTCCATTTCTGGCCACTCGCCCTGACCAAGAGGGTGGTGCCCAGCAAGAAATTTGCAAGCTTTGCTGGATTGCTCCAAATCGAAAGCTGCCACTTGTTGTTGTTCTATTTCTCTAGAGTCCCATCATGCTGTTCTCAGATTGCTAAAGTCCATACCTCCTCGGTGTGTTCTTATGGCTGCAGATCTTCACAGCACAGACGCTTTCTTCTGCATGCTGTTCTTTCCCAGTTCAGGGCTCCTTCAAGGCTCTCCCTGAATGGCTACGCCGCCCCCTTTTATCCCAGTTCTCTTCAATGCTCACAGCTGCAGCCCATCAAGGACAACCAGGACCTGTGGGACAGATATTCAAATAGAATCCATTTCCTCTACTCTAGCCAGTAAGTACTACCCTACAAGTCCTCAGAACCCCAAAGGCCACCTTTCATCTGACACCCAGACCCTGGGGAAAGGACTTCTTTTTCCCATGGCAAATGGCCTCCCTTGGCAGCCACTCACCCTGGCAGAAAGTGGGAGCCTAGCTAGAATGATGCAATCGTTGCTGGATTTTTCCAAAAGAAAAGCTGGCAGCAACTAGGGCCCTGGAAGTACTTAGAGCCTCAAACGCCACCTTGAACATATTACTGAGACCCTGGGGAAAGGACTTCGTTTTTCCCATGGAAAATGGCCTTCATTTGTGGCCACTTGGCCTGGCAGGCAGGGCAGTGCCAAGCCAGGAATCTACAAACTCTGCTGGATCCTTCCAGAACGAAAGCTGCCAGCAACTAGGACCCTGCAAGTCCTTAGAGCCCCAGATGCCACCAGTCATCTGACACCCAGAGCCTGGGCCAATGACTTCGTTTTCCCCATGGAAAATGGCCTCCATTTCTGGCCACTCGCCCTGACCAAGAGGGTGGTGCCCAGCAAGAAATTTGCAAGCTTTGCTGGATTGCTCCAAATCGAAAGCTGCCACTTGTTGTTGTTCTATTTCTCTAGAGTCCCATCATGCTGTTCTCAGATTGCTAAAGTCCATACCTCCTCGGTGTGTTCTTATGGCTGCAGATCTTCACAGCACAGACGCTTTCTTCTGCATGCTGTTCTTTCCCAGTTCAGGGCTCCTTCAAGGCTCTCCCTGAATGGCTACGCCGCCCCCTTTTATCCCAGTTCTCTTCAATGCTCACAGCTGCAGCCCATCAAGGACAACCAGGACCTGTGGGACAGATATTCAAATAGAATCCATTTCCTCTACTCTAGCCAGTAAGTACTACCCTACAAGTCCTCAGAACCCCAAAGGCCACCTTTCATCTGACACCCAGACCCTGGGGAAAGGACTTCTTTTTCCCATGGCAAATGGCCTCCCTTGGCAGCCACTCACCCTGGCAGAAAGTGGGAGCCTAGCTAGAATGATGCAATCGTTGCTGGATTTTTCCAAAAGAAAAGCTGGCAGCAACTAGGGCCCTGGAAGTACTTAGAGCCTCAAACGCCACCTTGAACATATTACTGAGACCCTGGGGAAAGGACTTCGTTTTTCCCATGGAAAATGGCCTTCATTTGTGGCCACTTGGCCTGGCAGGCAGGGCAGTGCCAAGCCAGGAATCTACAAACTCTGCTGGATCCTTCCAGAACGAAAGCTGCCAGCAACTAGGACCCTGCAAGTCCTTAGAGCCCCAGATGCCACCAGTCATCTGACACCCAGAGCCTGGGCCAATGACTTCGTTTTCCCCATGGAAAATGGCCTCCATTTCTGGCCACTCGCCCTGACCAAGAGGGTGGTGCCCAGCAAGAAATTTGCAAGCTTTGCTGGATTGCTCCAAATCGAAAGCTGCCACTTGTTGTTCTATTTCTCTAGAGTCCCATCATGCTGTTCTCAGATTGCTAAAGTCCATACCTCCTCGGTGTGTTCTTATGGCTGCAGATCTTCACAGCACAGACGCTTTCTTCTGCATGCTGTTCTTTCCCAGTTCAGGGCTCCTTCAAGGCTCTCCCTGAATGGCTACGCCGCCCCCTTTTATCCCAGTTCTCTTCAATGCTCACAGCTGCAGCCCATCAAGGACAACCAGGACCTGTGGGGCAAAGCCTCTAGACAGATATTCAAATAGAATCCATTTCCTCTACTCTAGCCAGTAAGTACTACCCTACAAGTCCTCAGAACCCCAAAGGCCACCTTTCATCTGACACCCAGACCCTGGGGAAAGGACTTCTTTTTCCCATGGCAAATGGCCTCCCTTGGCAGCCACTCACCCTGGCAGAAAGTGGGAGCCTAGCAAAAATGATGCAATCGTTGCTGGATTTTTCCAAAAGAAAAGCTGCCAGCAACTAGGGCCCTGGAAGTACTTAGAGCCTCAAACGCCACCTTGAACATATTACTGAGACCCTGGGGAAAGGACTTCGTTTTTCCCATGGAAAATGGCCTTCATTTCTGGCCACTTGGCCTGGCAGGCAGGGCAGTGCCAAGCCAGGAATCTACAAACTGTGCTGGATCCTTCCAAAACGAAAGCTGCCAGCAACTAGGACCCTGCAAGTCCTTAGAGCCCCAGATGCCACCAGTCATCTGACACCCAGAGCCTGGGCCAATGACTTCGTTTTCCCCATGGAAAATGGCCTCCATTTCTGGCCACTCGCCCTGACCAAGAGGGTGGTGCCCAGCAAGAAATTTGCAAGCTTTGCTGGATTGCTCCAAATCTAAAGCTGCCACTTGTTGTTGTTCTATTTCTCTAGAGTCCCATCATGCTGTTCTCAGATTGCTAAAGTCCATACCTCCTCGGTGTGTTCTTATGGCTGCAGATCTTCACAGCACAGACGCTTTCTTCTGCATGCTGTTCTTTCCCAGTTCAGGGCTCCTTCAAGGCTCTCCCTGAATGGCTACGCCGCCCCCTTTTATCCCAGTTCTCTTCAATGCTCACAGCTGCAGCCCATCAAGGACAACCAGGACCTGTGGGACAGATATTCAAATAGAATCCATTTCCTCTACTCTAGCCAGTAAGTACTACCCTACAAGTCCTCAGAACCCCAAAGGCCACCTTTCATCTGACACCCAGACCCTGGGGAAAGGACTTCTTTTTCCCATGGCAAATGGCCTCCCTTGGCAGCCACTCACCCTGGCAGAAAGTGGGAGCCTAGCTAGAATGATGCAATCGTTGCTGGATTTTTCCAAAAGAAAAGCTGCCAGCAACTAGGGCCCTGGAAGTACTTAGAGCCTCAAACGCCACCTTGAACATATTACTGAGACCCTGGGGAAAGGACTTCGTTTTTCCCATGGAAAATGGCCTTCATTTGTGGCCACTTGGCCTGGCAGGCAGGGCAGTGCCAAGCCAGGAATCTACAAACTCTGCTGGATCCTTCCAGAACGAAAGCTGCCAGCAACTAGGACCCTGCAAGTCCTTAGAGCCCCAGATGCCACCAGTCATCTGACACCCAGAGCCTGGGCCAATGACTTCGTTTTCCCCATGGAAAATGGCCTCCATTTCTGGCCACTCGCCCTGACCAAGAGGGTGGTGCCCAGCAAGAAATTTGCAAGCTTTGCTGGATTGCTCCAAATCGAAAGCTGCCACTTGTTGTTGTTCTATTTCTCTAGAGTCCCATCATGCTGTTCTCAGATTGCTAAAGTCCATACCTCCTCGGTGTGTTCTTATGGCTGCAGATCTTCACAGCACAGACGCTTTCTTCTGCATGCTGTTCTTTCCCAGTTCAGGGCTCCTTCAAGGCTCTCCCTGAATGGCTACGCCGCCCCCTTTTATCCCAGTTCTCTTCAATGCTCACAGCTGCAGCCCATCAAGGACAACCAGGACCTGTGGGACAGATATTCAAATAGAATCCATTTCCTCTACTCTAGCCAGTAAGTACTACCCTACAAGTCCTCAGAACCCCAAAGGCCACCTTTCATCTGACACCCAGACCCTGGGGAAAGGACTTCTTTTTCCCATGGCAAATGGCCTCCCTTGGCAGCCACTCACCCTGGCAGAAAGTGGGAGCCTAGCTAGAATGATGCAATCGTTGCTGGATTTTTCCAAAAGAAAAGCTGGCAGCAACTAGGGCCCTGGAAGTACTTAGAGCCTCAAACGCCACCTTGAACATATTACTGAGACCCTGGGGAAAGGACTTCGTTTTTCCCATGGAAAATGGCCTTCATTTGTGGCCACTTGGCCTGGCAGGCAGGGCAGTGCCAAGCCAGGAATCTACAAACTCTGCTGGATCCTTCCAGAACGAAAGCTGCCAGCAACTAGGACCCTGCAAGTCCTTAGAGCCCCAGATGCCACCAGTCATCTGACACCCAGAGCCTGGGCCAATGACTTCGTTTTCCCCATGGAAAATGGCCTCCATTTCTGGCCACTCGCCCTGACCAAGAGGGTGGTGCCCAGCAAGAAATTTGCAAGCTTTGCTGGATTGCTCCAAATCGAAAGCTGCCACTTGTTGTTGTTCTATTTCTCTAGAGTCCCATCATGCTGTTCTCAGATTGCTAAAGTCCATACCTCCTCGGTGTGTTCTTATGGCTGCAGATCTTCACAGCACAGACGCTTTCTTCTGCATGCTGTTCTTTCCCAGTTCAGGGCTCCTTCAAGGCTCTCCCTGAATGGCTACGCCGCCCCCTTTTATCCCAGTTCTCTTCAATGCTCACAGCTGCAGCCCATCAAGGACAACCAGGACCTGTGGGACAGATATTCAAATAGAATTCATTTCCTCTACTCTAGCCAGTAAGTACTACCCTACAAGTCCTCAGAACCCCAAAGGCCACCTTTCATCTGACACCCAGACCCTGGGGAAAGGACTTCTTTTTCCCATGGCAAATGGCCTCCCTTGGCAGCCACTCACCCTGGCAGAAAGTGGGAGCCTAGCTAGAATGATGCAATCGTTGCTGGATTTTTCCAAAAGAAAAGCTGCCAGCAACTAGGGCCCTGGAAGTACTTAGAGCCTCAAACGCCACCTTGAACATATTACTGAGACCCTGGGGAAAGGACTTCGTTTTTCCCATGGAAAATGGCCTTCATTTCTGGCCACTTGGCCTGGCAGGCAGGGCAGTGCCAAGCCAGGAATCTATAAACTCTGCTGGATCCTTCCAGAACGAAAGCTGCCAGCAACTAGGACCCTGCAAGTCCTTAGAGCCCCAGATGCCACCAGTCATCTGACACCCAGAGCCTGGGCCAATGACTTCGTTTTCCCCATGGAAAATGGCCTCCATTTCTGGCCACTCGCCCTGACCAAGAGGGTGGTGCCCAGCAAGAAATTTGCAAGCTTTGCTGGATTGCTCCAAATCGAAAGCTGCCACTTGTTGTTGTTCTATTTCTCTAGAGTCCCATCATGCTGTTCTCAGATTGCTAAAGTCCATACCTCCTCGGTGTGTTCTTATGGCTGCAGATCTTCACAGCACAGACGCTTTCTTCTGCATGCTGTTCTTTCCCAGTTCAGGGCTCCTTCAAGGCTCTCCCTGAATGGCTACGCCGCCCCCTTTTATCCCAGTTCTCTTCAATGCTCACAGCTGCAGCCCATCAAGGACAACCAGGACCTGTGGGACAGATATTCAAATAGAATCCATTTCCTCTACTCTAGCCAGTAAGTACTACCCTACAAGTCCTCAGAACCCCAAAGGCCACCTTTCATCTGACACCCAGACCCTGGGGAAAGGACTTCTTTTTCCCATGGCAAATGGCCTCCCTTGGCAGCCACTCACCCTGGCAGAAAGTGGGAGCCTAGCTAGAATGATGCAATCGTTGCTGGATTTTTCCAAAAGAAAAGCTGGCAGCAACTAGGGCCCTGGAAGTACTTAGAGCCTCAAACGCCACCTTGAACATATTACTGAGACCCTGGGGAAAGGACTTCGTTTTTCCCATGGAAAATGGCCTTCATTTGTGGCCACTTGGCCTGGCAGGCAGGGCAGTGCCAAGCCAGGAATCTACAAACTCTGCTGGATCCTTCCAGAACGAAAGCTGCCAGCAACTAGGACCCTGCAAGTCCTTAGAGCCCCAGATGCCACCAGTCATCTGACACCCAGAGCCTGGGCCAATGACTTCGTTTTCCCCATGGAAAATGGCCTCCATTTCTGGCCACTCGCCCTGACCAAGAGGGTGGTGCCCAGCAAGAAATTTGCAAGCTTTGCTGGATTGCTCCAAATCGAAAGCTGCCACTTGTTGTTGTTCTATTTCTCTAGAGTCCCATCATGCTGTTCTCAGATTGCTAAAGTCCATACCTCCTCGGTGTGTTCTTATGGCTGCAGATCTTCACAGCACAGACGCTTTCTTCTGCATGCTGTTCTTTCCCAGTTCAGGGCTCCTTCAAGGCTCTCCCTGAATGGCTACGCCGCCCCCTTTTATCCCAGTTCTCTTCAATGCTCACAGCTGCAGCCCATCAAGGACAACCAGGACCTGTGGGGCAAAGCCTCTAGACAGATATTCAAATAGAATCCATTTCCTCTACTCTAGCCAGTAAGTACTACCCTACAAGTCCTCAGAACCCCAAAGGCCACCTTTCATCTGACACCCAGACCCTGGGGAAAGGACTTCTTTTTCCCATGGCAAATGGCCTCCCTTGGCAGCCACTCACCCTGGCAGAAAGTGGGAGCCTAGCTAGAATGATGCAATCGTTGCTGGATTTTTCCAAAAGAAAAGCTGGCAGCAACTAGGGCCCTGGAAGTACTTAGAGCCTCAAACACCACCTTGAACATATTACTGAGACCCTGGGGAAAGGACTTCGTTTTTCCCATGGAAAATGGCCTTCATTTGTGGCCACTTGGCCTGGCAGGCAGGGCAGTGCCAAGCCAGGAATCTACAAACTCTGCTGGATCCTTCCAGAACGAAAGCTGCCAGCAACTAGGACCCTGCAAGTCCTTAGAGCCCCAGATGCCACCAGTCATCTGACACCCAGAGCCTGGGCCAATGACTTCGTTTTCCCCATGGAAAATGGCCTCCATTTCTGGCCACTCGCCCTGACCAAGAGGGTGGTGCCCAGCAAGAAATTTGCAAGCTTTGCTGGATTGCTCCAAATCTAAAGCTGCCACTTGTTGTTGTTCTATTTCTCTAGAGTCCCATCATGCTGTTCTCAGATTGCTAAAGTCCATACCTCCTCGGTGTGTTCTTATGGCTGCAGATCTTCACAGCACAGACGCTTTCTTCTGCATGCTGTTCTTTCCCAGTTCAGGGCTCCTTCAAGGCTCTCCCTGAATGGCTACGCCGCCCCCTTTTATCCCAGTTCTCTTCAATGCTCACAGCTGCAGCCCATCAAGGACAACCAGGACCTGTGGGACAGATATTCAAATAGAATCCATTTCCTCTACTCTAGCCAGTAAGTACTACCCTACAAGTCCTCAGAACCCCAAAGGCCACCTTTCATCTGACACCCAGACCCTGGGGAAAGGACTTCTTTTTCCCATGGCAAATGGCCTCCCTTGGCAGCCACTCACCCTGGCAGAAAGTGGGAGCCTAGCTAGAATGATGCAATCGTTGCTGGATTTTTCCAAAAGAAAAGCTGCCAGCAACTAGGGCCCTGGAAGTACTTAGAGCCTCAAACGCCACCTTGAACATATTACTGAGACCCTGGGGAAAGGACTTCGTTTTTCCCATGGAAAATGGCCTTCATTTGTGGCCACTTGGCCTGGCAGGCAGGGCAGTGCCAAGCCAGGAATCTACAAACTCTGCTGGATCCTTCCAGAACGAAAGCTGCCAGCAACTAGGACCCTGCAAGTCCTTAGAGCCCCAGATGCCACCAGTCATCTGACACCCAGAGCCTGGGCCAATGACTTCGTTTTCCCCATGGAAAATGGCCTCCATTTCTGGCCACTCGCCCTGACCAAGAGGGTGGTGCCCAGCAAGAAATTTGCAAGCTTTGCTGGATTGCTCCAAATCGAAAGCTGCCACTTGTTGTTGTTCTATTTCTCTAGAGTCCCATCATGCTGTTCTCAGATTGCTAAAGTCCATACCTCCTCGGTGTGTTCTTATGGCTGCAGATCTTCACAGCACAGACGCTTTCTTCTGCATGCTGTTCTTTCCCAGTTCAGGGCTCCTTCAAGGCTCTCCCTGAATGGCTACGCCGCCCCCTTTTATCCCAGTTCTCTTCAATGCTCACAGCTGCAGCCCATCAAGGACAACCAGGACCTGTGGGACAGATATTCAAATAGAATCCATTTCCTCTACTCTAGCCAGTAAGTACTACCCTACAAGTCCTCAGAACCCCAAAGGCCACCTTTCATCTGACACCCAGACCCTGGGGAAAGGACTTCTTTTTCCCATGGCAAATGGCCTCCCTTGGCAGCCACTCACCCTGGCAGAAAGTGGGAGCCTAGCTAGAATGATGCAATCGTTGCTGGATTTTTCCAAAAGAAAAGCTGGCAGCAACTAGGGCCCTGGAAGTACTTAGAGCCTCAAACGCCACCTTGAACATATTACTGAGACCCTGGGGAAAGGACTTCGTTTTTCCCATGGAAAATGGCCTTCATTTCTGGCCACTTGGCCTGGCAGGCAGGGCAGTGCCAAGCCAGGAATCTACAAACTCTGCTGGATCCTTCCAGAACGAAAGCTGCCAGCAACTAGGACCCTGCAAGTCCTTAGAGCCCCAGATGCCACCTGTCATCTGACACCCAGAGCCTGGGCCAATGACTTCGTTTTCCCCATGGAAAATGGCCTCCATTTCTGGCCACTCGCCCTGACCAAGAGGGTGGTGCCCAGCAAGAAATTTGCAAGCTTTGCTGGATTGCTCCAAATCGAAAGCTGCCACTTGTTGTTCTATTTCTCTAGAGTCCCATCATGCTGTTCTCAGATTGCTAAAGTCCATACCTCCTCGGTGTGTTCTTATGGCTGCAGATCTTCACAGCACAGACGCTTTCTTCTGCATGCTGTTCTTTCCCAGTTCAGGGCTCCTTCAAGGCTCTCCCTGAATGGCTACGCCGCCCCCTTTTATCCCAGTTCTCTTCAATGCTCACAGCTGCAGCCCATCAAGGACAACCAGGACCTGTGGGACAGATATTCAAATAGAATCCATTTCCTCTACTCTAGCCAGTAAGTACTACCCTACAAGTCCTCAGAACCCCAAAGGCCACCTTTCATCTGACACCCAGACCCTGGGGAAAGGACTTCTTTTTCCCATGGCAAATGGCCTCCCTTGGCAGCCACTCACCCTGGCAGAAAGTGGGAGCCTAGCTAGAATGATGCAATCGTTGCTGGATTTTTCCAAAAGAAAAGCTGCCAGCAACTAGGGCCCTGGAAGTACTTAGAGCCTCAAACGCCACCTTGAACATATTACTGAGACCCTGGGGAAAGGACTTCGTTTTTCCCATGGAAAATGGCCTTCATTTGTGGCCACTTGGCCTGGCAGGCAGGGCAGTGCCAAGCCAGGAATCTACAAACTCTGCTGGATCCTTCCAGAACGAAAGCTGCCAGCAACTAGGACCCTGCAAGTCCTTAGAGCCCCAGATGCCACCAGTCATCTGACACCCAGAGCCTGGGCCAATGACTTCGTTTTCCCCATGGAAAATGGCCTCCATTTCTGGCCACTCGCCCTGACCAAGAGGGTGGTGCCCAGCAAGAAATTTGCAAGCTTTGCTGGATTGCTCCAAATCTAAAGCTGCCACTTGTTGTTGTTCTATTTCTCTAGAGTCCCATAATGCTGTTCTCAGATTGCTAAAGTCCATACCTCCTCGGTGTGTTCTTATGGCTGCAGATCTTCACAGCACAGACGCTTTCTTCTGCATGCTGTTCTTTCCCAGTTCAGGGCTCCTTCAAGGCTCTCCCTGAATGGCTACGCCGCCCCCTTTTATCCCAGTTCTCTTCAATGCTCACAGCTGCAGCCCATCAAGGACAACCAGGACCTGTGGGACAGATATTCAAATAGAATCCATTTCCTCTACTCTAGCCAGTAAGTACTACCCTACAAGTCCTCAGAACCCCAAAGGCCACCTTTCATCTGACACCCAGACCCTGGGGAAAGGACTTCTTTTTCCCATGGCAAATGGCCTCCCTTGGCAGCCACTCACCCTGGCAGAAAGTGGGAGCCTAGCTAGAATGATGCAATCGTTGCTGGATTTTTCCAAAAGAAAAGCTGGCAGCAACTAGGGCCCTGGAAGTACTTAGAGCCTCAAATGCCACCTTGAACATATTACTGAGACCCTGGGGAAAGGACTTCGTTTTTCCCATGGAAAATGGCCTTCATTTCTGGCCACTTGGCCTGGCAGGCAGGGCAGTGCCAAGCCAGGAATCTACAAACTCTGCTGGATCCTTCCAGAACGAAAGCTGCCAGCAACTAGGACCCTGCAAGTCCTTAGAGCCCCAGATGCCACCTGTCATCTGACACCCAGAGCCTGGGCCAATGACTTCGTTTTCCCCATGGAAAATGGCCTCCATTTCTGGCCACTCGCCCTGACCAAGAGGGTGGTGCCCAGCAAGAAATTTGCAAGCTTTGCTGGATTGCTCCAAATCGAAAGCTGCCACTTGTTGTTGTTCTATTTCTCTAGAGTCCCATCATGCTGTTCTCAGATTGCTAAAGTCCATACCTCCTCGGTGTGTTCTTATGGCTGCAGATCTTCACAGCACAGACGCTTTCTTCTGCATGCTGTTCTTTCCCAGTTCAGGGCTCCTTCAAGGCTCTCCCTGAATGGCTACGCCGCCCCCTTTTATCCCAGTTCTCTTCAATGCTCACAGCTGCAGCCCATCAAGGACAACCAGGACCTGTGGGACAGATATTCAAATAGAATCCATTTCCTCTACTCTAGCCAGTAAGTACTACCCTACAAGTCCTCAGAACCCCAAAGGCCACCTTTCATCTGACACCCAGACCCTGGGGAAAGGACTTCTTTTTCCCATGGCAAATGGCCTCCCTTGGCAGCCACTCACCCTGGCAGAAAGTGGGAGCCTAGCTAGAATGATGCAATCGTTGCTGGATTTTTCCAAAAGAAAAGCTGGCAGCAACTAGGGCCCTGGAAGTACTTAGAGCCTCAAACGCCACCTTGAACATATTCCTGAGACCCTGGGGAAAGGACTTCGTTTTTCCCATGGAAAATGGCCTTCATTTGTGGCCACTTGGCCTGGCAGGCAGGGCAGTGCCAAGCCAGGAATCTACAAACTCTGCTGGATCCTTCCAGAACGAAAGCTGCCAGCAACTAGGACCCTGCAAGTCCTTAGAGCCCCAGATGCCACCAGTCATCTGACACCCAGAGCCTGGGCCAATGACTTCGTTTTCCCCATGGAAAATGGCCTCCATTTCTGGCCACTCGCCCTGACCAAGAGGGTGGTGCCCAGCAAGAAATTTGCAAGCTTTGCTGGATTGCTCCAAATCGAAAGCTGCCACTTGTTGTTGTTCTATTTCTCTAGAGTCCCATCATGCTGTTCTCAGATTGCTAAAGTCCATACCTCCTCGGTGTGTTCTTATGGCTGCAGATCTTCACAGCACAGACGCTTTCTTCTGCATGCTGTTCTTTCCCAGTTCAGGGCTCCTTCAAGGCTCTCCCTGAATGGCTACGCCGCCCCCTTTTATCCCAGTTCTCTTCAATGCTCACAGCTGCAGCCCATCAAGGACAACCAGGACCTGTGGGGCAAAGCCTCTAGACAGATATTCAAATAGAATCCATTTCCTCTACTCTAGCCAGTAAGTACTACCCTACAAGTCCTCAGAACCCCAAAGGCCACCTTTCATCTGACACCCAGACCCTGGGGAAAGGACTTCTTTTTCCCATGGCAAATGGCCTCCCTTGGCAGCCACTCACCCTGGCAGAAAGTGGGAGCCTAGCTAGAATGATGCAATCGTTGCTGGATTTTTCCAAAAGAAAAGCTGGCAGCAACTAGGGCCCTGGAAGTACTTAGAGCCTCAAACGCCACCTTGAACATATTACTGAGACCCTGGGGAAAGGACTTCGTTTTTCCCATGGAAAATGGCCTTCATTTGTGGCCACTTGGCCTGGCAGGCAGGGCAGTGCCAAGCCAGGAATCTACAAACTGTGCTGGATCCTTCCAGAACGAAAGCTGCCAGCAACTAGGACCCTGCAAGTCCTTAGAGCCCCAGATGCCACCAGTCATCTGACACCCAGAGCCTGGGCCAATGACTTCGTTTTCCCCATGGAAAATGGCCTCCATTTCTGGCCACTCGCCCTGACCAAGAGGGTGGTGCCCAGCAAGAAATTTGCAAGCTTTGCTGGATTGCTCCAAATCGAAAGCTGCCACTTGTTGTTGTTCTATTTCTCTAGAGTCCCATCATGCTGTTCTCAGATTGCTAAAGTCCATACCTCCTCGGTGTGTTCTTATGGCTGCAGATCTTCACAGCACAGACGCTTTCTTCTGCATGCTGTTCTTTCCCAGTTCAGGGCTCCTTCAAGGCTCTCCCTGAATGGCTACGCCGCCCCCTTTTATCCCAGTTCTCTTCAATGCTCACAGCTGCAGCCCATCAAGGACAACCAGGACCTGTGGGACAGATATTCAAATAGAATCCATTTCCTCTACTCTAGCCAGTAAGTACTACCCTACAAGTCCTCAGAACCCCAAAGGCCACCTTTCATCTGACACCCAGACCCTGGGGAAAGGACTTCTTTTTCCCATGGCAAATGGCCTCCCTTGGCAGCCACTCACCCTGGCAGAAAGTGGGAGCCTAGCTAGAATGATGCAATCGTTGCTGGATTTTTCCAAAAGAAAAGCTGCCAGCAACTAGGGCCCTGGAAGTACTTAGAGCCTCAAACGCCACCTTGAACATATTACTGAGACCCTGGGGAAAGGACTTCGTTTTTCCCATGGAAAATGGCCTTCATTTGTGGCCACTTGGCCTGGCAGGCAGGGCAGTGCCAAGCCAGGAATCTACAAACTGTGCTGGATCCTTCCAGAACGAAAGCTGCCAGCAACTAGGACCCTGCAAGTCCTTAGAGCCCCAGATGCCACCAGTCATCTGACACCCAGAGCCTGGGCCAATGACTTCGTTTTCCCCATGGAAAATGGCCTCCATTTCTGGCCACTCGCCCTGACCAAGAGGGTGGTGCCCAGCAAGAAATTTGCAAGCTTTGCTGGATTGCTCCAAATCGAAAGCTGCCACTTGTTGTTGTTCTATTTCTCTAGAGTCCCATCATGCTGTTCTCAGATTGCTAAAGTCCATACCTCCTCGGTGTGTTCTTATGGCTGCAGATCTTCACAGCACAGACGCTTTCTTCTGCATGCTGTTCTTTCCCAGTTCAGGGCTCCTTCAAGGCTCTCCCTGAATGGCTACGCCGCCCCCTTTTATCCCAGTTCTCTTCAATGCTCACAGCTGCAGCCCATCAAGGACAACCAGGACCTGTGGGGCAAAGCCTCTAGACAGATATTCCAATAGAATCCATTTCCTCTACTCTAGCCAGTAAGTACTACCCTACAAGTCCTCAGAACCCCAAAGGCCACCTTTCATCTGACACCCAGACCCTGGGGAAAGGACTTCTTTTTCCCATGGCAAATGGCCTCCCTTGGCAGCCACTCACCCTGGCAGAAAGTGGGAGCCTAGCTAGAATGATGCAATCGTTGCTGGATTTTTCCAAAAGAAAAGCTGGCAGCAACTAGGGCCCTGGAAGTACTTAGAGCCTCAAACGCCACCTTGAACATATTACTGAGACCCTGGGGAAAGGACTTCGTTTTTCCCATGGAAAATGGCCTTCATTTGTGGCCACTTGGCCTGGCAGGCAGGGCAGTGCCAAGCCAGGAATCTACAAACTCTGCTGGATCCTTCCAGAACGAAAGCTGCCAGCAACTAGGACCCTGCAAGTCCTTAGAGCCCCAGATGCCACCAGTCATCTGACACCCAGAGCCTGGGCCAATGACTTCGTTTTCCCCATGGAAAATGGCCTCCATTTCTGGCCACTCGCCCTGACCAAGAGGGTGGTGCCCAGCAAGAAATTTGCAAGCTTTGCTGGATTGCTCCAAATCGAAAGCTGCCACTTGTTGTTGTTCTATTTCTCTAGAGTCCCATAATGCTGTTCTCAGATTGCTAAAGTCCATACCTCCTCGGTGTGTTCTTATGGCTGCAGATCTTCACAGCACAGACGCTTTCTTCTGCATGCTGTTCTTTCCCAGTTCAGGGCTCCTTCAAGGCTCTCCCTGAATGGCTACGCCGCCCCCTTTTATCCCAGTTCTCTTCAATGCTCACAGCTGCAGCCCATCAAGGACAACCAGGACCTGTGGGACAGATATTCAAATAGAATCCATTTCCTCTACTCTAGCCAGTAAGTACTACCCTACAAGTCCTCAGAACCCCAAAGGCCACCTTTCATCTGACACCCAGACCCTGGGGAAAGGACTTCTTTTTCCCATGGCAAATGGCCTCCCTTGGCAGCCACTCACCCTGGCAGAAAGTGGGAGCCTAGCTAGAATGATGCAATCGTTGCTGGATTTTTCCAAAAGAAAAGCTGGCAGCAACTAGGGCCCTGGAAGTACTTAGAGCCTCAAACGCCACCTTGAACATATTACTGAGACCCTGGGGAAAGGACTTCGTTTTTCCCATGGAAAATGGCCTTCATTTGTGGCCACTTGGCCTGGCAGGCAGGGCAGTGCCAAGCCAGGAATCTACAAACTCTGCTGGATCCTTCCAGAACGAAAGCTGCCAGCAACTAGGACCCTGCAAGTCCTTAGAGCCCCAGATGCCACCAGTCATCTGACACCCAGAGCCTGGGCCAATGACTTCGTTTTCCCCATGGAAAATGGCCTCCATTTCTGGCCACTCGCCCTGACCAAGAGGGTGGTGCCCAGCAAGAAATTTGCAAGCTTTGCTGGATTGCTCCAAATCGAAAGCTGCCACTTGTTGTTGTTCTATTTCTCTAGAGTCCCATCATGCTGTTCTCAGATTGCTAAAGTCCATACCTCCTCGGTGTGTTCTTATGGCTGCAGATCTTCACAGCACAGACGCTTTCTTCTGCATGCTGTTCTTTCCCAGTTCAGGGCTCCTTCAAGGCTCTCCCTGAATGGCTACGCCGCCCCCTTTTATCCCAGTTCTCTTCAATGCTCACAGCTGCAGCCCATCAAGGACAACCAGGACCTGTGGGGCAAAGCCTCTAGACAGATATTCAAATAGAATCCATTTCCTCTACTCTAGCCAGTAAGTACTACCCTACAAGTCCTCAGAACCCCAAAGGCCACCTTTCATCTGACACCCAGACCCTGGGGAAAGGACTTCTTTTTCCCATGGCAAATGGCCTCCCTTGGCAGCCACTCACCCTGGCAGAAAGTGGGAGCCTAGCTAGAATGATGCAATCGTTGCTGGATTTTTCCAAAAGAAAAGCTGGCAGCAACTAGGGCCCTGGAAGTACTTAGAGCCTCAAACACCACCTTGAACATATTACTGAGACCCTGGGGAAAGGACTTCGTTTTTCCCATGGAAAATGGCCTTCATTTGTGGCCACTTGGCCTGGCAGGCAGGGCAGTGCCAAGCCAGGAATCTACAAACTCTGCTGGATCCTTCCAGAACGAAAGCTGCCAGCAACTAGGACCCTGCAAGTCCTTAGAGCCCCAGATGCCACCAGTCATCTGACACCCAGAGCCTGGGCCAATGACTTCGTTTTCCCCATGGAAAATGGCCTCCATTTCTGGCCACTCGCCCTGACCAAGAGGGTGGTGCCCAGCAAGAAATTTGCAAGCTTTGCTGGATTGCTCCAAATCGAAAGCTGCCACTTGTTGTTGTTCTATTTCTCTAGAGTCCCATCATGCTGTTCTCAGATTGCTAAAGTCCATACCTCCTCGGTGTGTTCTTATGGCTGCAGATCTTCACAGCACAGACGCTTTCTTCTGCATGCTGTTCTTTCCCAGTTCAGGGCTCCTTCAAGGCTCTCCCTGAATGGCTACGCCGCCCCCTTTTATCCCAGTTCTCTTCAATGCTCACAGCTGCAGCCCATCAAGGACAACCAGGACCTGTGGGACAGATATTCAAATAGAATCCATTTCCTCTACTCTAGCCAGTAAGTACTACCCTACAAGTCCTCAGAACCCCAAAGGCCACCTTTCATCTGACACCCAGACCCTGGGGAAAGGACTTCTTTTTCCCATGGCAAATGGCCTCCCTTGGCAGCCACTCACCCTGGCAGAAAGTGGGAGCCTAGCTAGAATGATGCAATCGTTGCTGGATTTTTCCAAAAGAAAAGCTGCCAGCAACTAGGGCCCTGGAAGTACTTAGAGCCTCAAACGCCACCTTGAACATATTACTGAGACCCTGGGGAAAGGACTTCGTTTTTCCCATGGAAAATGGCCTTCATTTGTGGCCACTTGGCCTGGCAGGCAGGGCAGTGCCAAGCCAGGAATCTACAAACTCTGCTGGATCCTTCCAGAACGAAAGCTGCCAGCAACTAGGACCCTGCAAGTCCTTAGAGCCCCAGATGCCACCAGTCATCTGACACCCAGAGCCTGGGCCAATGACTTCGTTTTCCCCATGGAAAATGGCCTCCATTTCTGGCCACTCGCCCTGACCAAGAGGGTGGTGCCCAGCAAGAAATTTGCAAGCTTTGCTGGATTGCTCCAAATCTAAAGCTGCCACTTGTTGTTGTTCTATTTCTCTAGAGTCCCATCATGCTGTTCTCAGATTGCTAAAGTCCATACCTCCTCGGTGTGTTCTTATGGCTGCAGATCTTCACAGCACAGACGCTTTCTTCTGCATGCTGTTCTTTCCCAGTTCAGGGCTCCTTCAAGGCTCTCCCTGAATGGCTACGCCGCCCCCTTTTATCCCAGTTCTCTTCAATGCTCACAGCTGCAGCCCATCAAGGACAACCAGGACCTGTGGGACAGATATTCAAATAGAATCCATTTCCTCTACTCTAGCCAGTAAGTACTACCCTACAAGTCCTCAGAACCCCAAAGGCCACCTTTCATCTGACACCCAGACCCTGGGGAAAGGACTTCTTTTTCCCATGGCAAATGGCCTCCCTTGGCAGCCACTCACCCTGGCAGAAAGTGGGAGCCTAGCTAGAATGATGCAATCGTTGCTGGATTTTTCCAAAAGAAAAGCTGGCAGCAACTAGGGCCCTGGAAGTACTTAGAGCCTCAAACGCCACCTTGAACATATTACTGAGACCCTGGGGAAAGGACTTCGTTTTTCCCATGGAAAATGGCCTTCATTTCTGGCCACTTGGCCTGGCAGGCAGGGCAGTGCCAAGCCAGGAATCTACAAACTCTGCTGGATCCTTCCAGAACGAAAGCTGCCAGCAACTAGGACCCTGCAAGTCCTTAGAGCCCCAGATGCCACCTGTCATCTGACACCCAGAGCCTGGGCCAATGACTTCGTTTTCCCCATGGAAAATGGCCTCCATTTCTGGCCACTCGCCCTGACCAAGAGGGTGGTGCCCAGCAAGAAATTTGCAAGCTTTGCTGGATTGCTCCAAATCGAAAGCTGCCACTTGTTGTTCTATTTCTCTAGAGTCCCATCATGCTGTTCTCAGATTGCTAAAGTCCATACCTCCTCGGTGTGTTCTTATGGCTGCAGATCTTCACAGCACAGACGCTTTCTTCTGCATGCTGTTCTTTCCCAGTTCAGGGCTCCTTCAAGGCTCTCCCTGAATGGCTACGCCGCCCCCTTTTATCCCAGTTCTCTTCAATGCTCACAGCTGCAGCCCATCAAGGACAACCAGGACCTGTGGGACAGATATTCCAATAGAATCCATTTCCTCTACTCTAGCCAGTAAGTACTACCCTACAAGTCCTCAGAACCCCAAAGGCCACCTTTCATCTGACACCCAGACCCTGGGGAAAGGACTTCTTTTTCCCATGGCAAATGGCCTCCCTTGGCAGCCACTCACCCTGGCAGAAAGTGGGAGCCTAGCTAGAATGATGCAATCGTTGCTGGATTTTTCCAAAAGAAAAGCTGGCAGCAACTAGGGCCCTGGAAGTACTTAGAGCCTCAAACGCCACCTTGAACATATTACTGAGACCCTGGGGAAAGGACTTCGTTTTTCCCATGGAAAATGGCCTTCATTTGTGGCCACTTGGCCTGGCAGGCAGGGCAGTGCCAAGCCAGGAATCTACAAACTCTGCTGGATCCTTCCAGAACGAAAGCTGCCAGCAACTAGGACCCTGCAAGTCCTTAGAGCCCCAGATGCCACCAGTCATCTGACACCCAGAGCCTGGGCCAATGACTTCGTTTTCCCCATGGAAAATGGCCTCCATTTCTGGCCACTCGCCCTGACCAAGAGGGTGGTGCCCAGCAAGAAATTTGCAAGCTTTGCTGGATTGCTCCAAATCTAAAGCTGCCACTTGTTGTTGTTCTATTTCTCTAGAGTCCCATAATGCTGTTCTCAGATTGCTAAAGTCCATACCTCCTCGGTGTGTTCTTATGGCTGCAGATCTTCACAGCACAGACGCTTTCTTCTGCATGCTGTTCTTTCCCAGTTCAGGGCTCCTTCAAGGCTCTCCCTGAATGGCTACGCCGCCCCCTTTTATCCCAGTTCTCTTCAATGCTCACAGCTGCAGCCCATCAAGGACAACCAGGACCTGTGGGACAGATATTCAAATAGAATCCATTTCCTCTACTCTAGCCAGTAAGTACTACCCTACAAGTCCTCAGAACCCCAAAGGCCACCTTTCATCTGACACCCAGACCCTGGGGAAAGGACTTCTTTTTCCCATGGCAAATGGCCTCCCTTGGCAGCCACTCACCCTGGCAGAAAGTGGGAGCCTAGCTAGAATGATGCAATCGTTGCTGGATTTTTCCAAAAGAAAAGCTGGCAGCAACTAGGGCCCTGGAAGTACTTAGAGCCTCAAATGCCACCTTGAACATATTACTGAGACCCTGGGGAAAGGACTTCGTTTTTCCCATGGAAAATGGCCTTCATTTCTGGCCACTTGGCCTGGCAGGCAGGGCAGTGCCAAGCCAGGAATCTACAAACTCTGCTGGATCCTTCCAGAACGAAAGCTGCCAGCAACTAGGACCCTGCAAGTCCTTAGAGCCCCAGATGCCACCTGTCATCTGACACCCAGAGCCTGGGCCAATGACTTCGTTTTCCCCATGGAAAATGGCCTCCATTTCTGGCCACTCGCCCTGACCAAGAGGGTGGTGCCCAGCAAGAAATTTGCAAGCTTTGCTGGATTGCTCCAAATCGAAAGCTGCCACTTGTTGTTGTTCTATTTCTCTAGAGTCCCATCATGCTGTTCTCAGATTGCTAAAGTCCATACCTCCTCGGTGTGTTCTTATGGCTGCAGATCTTCACAGCACAGACGCTTTCTTCTGCATGCTGTTCTTTCCCAGTTCAGGGCTCCTTCAAGGCTCTCCCTGAATGGCTACGCCGCCCCCTTTTATCCCAGTTCTCTTCAATGCTCACAGCTGCAGCCCATCAAGGACAACCAGGACCTGTGGGACAGATATTCAAATAGAATCCATTTCCTCTACTCTAGCCAGTAAGTACTACCCTACAAGTCCTCAGAACCCCAAAGGCCACCTTTCATCTGACACCCAGACCCTGGGGAAAGGACTTCTTTTTCCCATGGCAAATGGCCTCCCTTGGCAGCCACTCACCCTGGCAGAAAGTGGGAGCCTAGCTAGAATGATGCAATCGTTGCTGGATTTTTCCAAAAGAAAAGCTGGCAGCAACTAGGGCCCTGGAAGTACTTAGAGCCTCAAACGCCACCTTGAACATATTCCTGAGACCCTGGGGAAAGGACTTCGTTTTTCCCATGGAAAATGGCCTTCATTTGTGGCCACTTGGCCTGGCAGGCAGGGCAGTGCCAAGCCAGGAATCTACAAACTCTGCTGGATCCTTCCAGAACGAAAGCTGCCAGCAACTAGGACCCTGCAAGTCCTTAGAGCCCCAGATGCCACCAGTCATCTGACACCCAGAGCCTGGGCCAATGACTTCGTTTTCCCCATGGAAAATGGCCTCCATTTCTGGCCACTCGCCCTGACCAAGAGGGTGGTGCCCAGCAAGAAATTTGCAAGCTTTGCTGGATTGCTCCAAATCGAAAGCTGCCACTTGTTGTTGTTCTATTTCTCTAGAGTCCCATCATGCTGTTCTCAGATTGCTAAAGTCCATACCTCCTCGGTGTGTTCTTATGGCTGCAGATCTTCACAGCACAGACGCTTTCTTCTGCATGCTGTTCTTTCCCAGTTCAGGGCTCCTTCAAGGCTCTCCCTGAATGGCTACGCCGCCCCCTTTTATCCCAGTTCTCTTCAATGCTCACAGCTGCAGCCCATCAAGGACAACCAGGACCTGTGGGGCAAAGCCTCTAGACAGATATTCAAATAGAATCCATTTCCTCTACTCTAGCCAGTAAGTACTACCCTACAAGTCCTCAGAACCCCAAAGGCCACCTTTCATCTGACACCCAGACCCTGGGGAAAGGACTTCTTTTTCCCATGGCAAATGGCCTCCCTTGGCAGCCACTCACCCTGGCAGAAAGTGGGAGCCTAGCTAGAATGATGCAATCGTTGCTGGATTTTTCCAAAAGAAAAGCTGGCAGCAACTAGGGCCCTGGAAGTACTTAGAGCCTCAAACGCCACCTTGAACATATTACTGAGACCCTGGGGAAAGGACTTCGTTTTTCCCATGGAAAATGGCCTTCATTTGTGGCCACTTGGCCTGGCAGGCAGGGCAGTGCCAAGCCAGGAATCTACAAACTGTGCTGGATCCTTCCAGAACGAAAGCTGCCAGCAACTAGGACCCTGCAAGTCCTTAGAGCCCCAGATGCCACCAGTCATCTGACACCCAGAGCCTGGGCCAATGACTTCGTTTTCCCCATGGAAAATGGCCTCCATTTCTGGCCACTCGCCCTGACCAAGAGGGTGGTGCCCAGCAAGAAATTTGCAAGCTTTGCTGGATTGCTCCAAATCGAAAGCTGCCACTTGTTGTTGTTCTATTTCTCTAGAGTCCCATCATGCTGTTCTCAGATTGCTAAAGTCCATACCTCCTCGGTGTGTTCTTATGGCTGCAGATCTTCACAGCACAGACGCTTTCTTCTGCATGCTGTTCTTTCCCAGTTCAGGGCTCCTTCAAGGCTCTCCCTGAATGGCTACGCCGCCCCCTTTTATCCCAGTTCTCTTCAATGCTCACAGCTGCAGCCCATCAAGGACAACCAGGACCTGTGGGACAGATATTCAAATAGAATCCATTTCCTCTACTCTAGCCAGTAAGTACTACCCTACAAGTCCTCAGAACCCCAAAGGCCACCTTTCATCTGACACCCAGACCCTGGGGAAAGGACTTCTTTTTCCCATGGCAAATGGCCTCCCTTGGCAGCCACTCACCCTGGCAGAAAGTGGGAGCCTAGCTAGAATGATGCAATCGTTGCTGGATTTTTCCAAAAGAAAAGCTGGCAGCAACTAGGGCCCTGGAAGTACTTAGAGCCTCAAACGCCACCTTGAACATATTACTGAGACCCTGGGGAAAGGACTTCGTTTTTCCCATGGAAAATGGCCTTCATTTGTGGCCACTTGGCCTGGCAGGCAGGGCAGTGCCAAGCCAGGAATCTACAAACTGTGCTGGATCCTTCCAGAACGAAAGCTGCCAGCAACTAGGACCCTGCAAGTCCTTAGAGCCCCAGATGCCACCAGTCATCTGACACCCAGAGCCTGGGCCAATGACTTCGTTTTCCCCATGGAAAATGGCCTCCATTTCTGGCCACTCGCCCTGACCAAGAGGGTGGTGCCCAGCAAGAAATTTGCAAGCTTTGCTGGATTGCTCCAAATCGAAAGCTGCCACTTGTTGTTGTTCTATTTCTCTAGAGTCCCATCATGCTGTTCTCAGATTGCTAAAGTCCATACCTCCTCGGTGTGTTCTTATGGCTGCAGATCTTCACAGCACAGACGCTTTCTTCTGCATGCTGTTCTTTCCCAGTTCAGGGCTCCTTCAAGGCTCTCCCTGAATGGCTACGCCGCCCCCTTTTATCCCAGTTCTCTTCAATGCTCACAGCTGCAGCCCATCAAGGACAACCAGGACCTGTGGGGCAAAGCCTCTAGACAGATATTCCAATAGAATCCATTTCCTCTACTCTAGCCAGTAAGTACTACCCTACAAGTCCTCAGAACCCCAAAGGCCACCTTTCATCTGACACCCAGACCCTGGGGAAAGGACTTCTTTTTCCCATGGCAAATGGCCTCCCTTGGCAGCCACTCACCCTGGCAGAAAGTGGGAGCCTAGCTAGAATGATGCAATCGTTGCTGGATTTTTCCAAAAGAAAAGCTGGCAGCAACTAGGGCCCTGGAAGTACTTAGAGCCTCAAACGCCACCTTGAACATATTACTGAGACCCTGGGGAAAGGACTTCGTTTTTCCCATGGAAAATGGCCTTCATTTGTGGCCACTTGGCCTGGCAGGCAGGGCAGTGCCAAGCCAGGAATCTACAAACTCTGCTGGATCCTTCCAGAACGAAAGCTGCCAGCAACTAGGACCCTGCAAGTCCTTAGAGCCCCAGATGCCACCAGTCATCTGACACCCAGAGCCTGGGCCAATGACTTCGTTTTCCCCATGGAAAATGGCCTCCATTTCTGGCCACTCGCCCTGACCAAGAGGGTGGTGCCCAGCAAGAAATTTGCAAGCTTTGCTGGATTGCTCCAAATCGAAAGCTGCCACTTGTTGTTGTTCTATTTCTCTAGAGTCCCATCATGCTGTTCTCAGATTGCTAAAGTCCATACCTCCTCGGTGTGTTCTTATGGCTGCAGATCTTCACAGCACAGACGCTTTCTTCTGCATGCTGTTCTTTCCCAGTTCAGGGCTCCTTCAAGGCTCTCCCTGAATGGCTACGCCGCCCCCTTTTATCCCAGTTCTCTTCAATGCTCACAGCTGCAGCCCATCAAGGACAACCAGGACCTGTGGGGCAAAGCCTCTAGACAGATATTCAAATAGAATCCATTTCCTCTACTCTAGCCAGTAAGTACTACCCTACAAGTCCTCAGAACCCCAAAGGCCACCTTTCATCTGACACCCAGACCCTGGGGAAAGGACTTCTTTTTCCCATGGCAAATGGCCTCCCTTGGCAGCCACTCACCCTGGCAGAAAGTGGGAGCCTAGCTAGAATGATGCAATCGTTGCTGGATTTTTCCAAAAGAAAAGCTGGCAGCAACTAGGGCCCTGGAAGTACTTAGAGCCTCAAACACCACCTTGAACATATTACTGAGACCCTGGGGAAAGGACTTCGTTTTTCCCATGGAAAATGGCCTTCATTTGTGGCCACTTGGCCTGGCAGGCAGGGCAGTGCCAAGCCAGGAATCTACAAACTCTGCTGGATCCTTCCAGAACGAAAGCTGCCAGCAACTAGGACCCTGCAAGTCCTTAGAGCCCCAGATGCCACCAGTCATCTGACACCCAGAGCCTGGGCCAATGACTTCGTTTTCCCCATGGAAAATGGCCTCCATTTCTGGCCACTCGCCCTGACCAAGAGGGTGGTGCCCAGCAAGAAATTTGCAAGCTTTGCTGGATTGCTCCAAATCGAAAGCTGCCACTTGTTGTTGTTCTATTTCTCTAGAGTCCCATCATGCTGTTCTCAGATTGCTAAAGTCCATACCTCCTCGGTGTGTTCTTATGGCTGCAGATCTTCACAGCACAGACGCTTTCTTCTGCATGCTGTTCTTTCCCAGTTCAGGGCTCCTTCAAGGCTCTCCCTGAATGGCTACGCCGCCCCCTTTTATCCCAGTTCTCTTCAATGCTCACAGCTGCAGCCCATCAAGGACAACCAGGACCTGTGGGACAGATATTCAAATAGAATCCATTTCCTCTACTCTAGCCAGTAAGTACTACCCTACAAGTCCTCAGAACCCCAAAGGCCACCTTTCATCTGACACCCAGACCCTGGGGAAAGGACTTCTTTTTCCCATGGCAAATGGCCTCCCTTGGCAGCCACTCACCCTGGCAGAAAGTGGGAGCCTAGCTAGAATGATGCAATCGTTGCTGGATTTTTCCAAAAGAAAAGCTGCCAGCAACTAGGGCCCTGGAAGTACTTAGAGCCTCAAACGCCACCTTGAACATATTACTGAGACCCTGGGGAAAGGACTTCGTTTTTCCCATGGAAAATGGCCTTCATTTGTGGCCACTTGGCCTGGCAGGCAGGGCAGTGCCAAGCCAGGAATCTACAAACTCTGCTGGATCCTTCCAGAACGAAAGCTGCCAGCAACTAGGACCCTGCAAGTCCTTAGAGCCCCAGATGCCACCAGTCATCTGACACCCAGAGCCTGGGCCAATGACTTCGTTTTCCCCATGGAAAATGGCCTCCATTTCTGGCCACTCGCCCTGACCAAGAGGGTGGTGCCCAGCAAGAAATTTGCAAGCTTTGCTGGATTGCTCCAAATCTAAAGCTGCCACTTGTTGTTGTTCTATTTCTCTAGAGTCCCATCATGCTGTTCTCAGATTGCTAAAGTCCATACCTCCTCGGTGTGTTCTTATGGCTGCAGATCTTCACAGCACAGACGCTTTCTTCTGCATGCTGTTCTTTCCCAGTTCAGGGCTCCTTCAAGGCTCTCCCTGAATGGCTACGCCGCCCCCTTTTATCCCAGTTCTCTTCAATGCTCACAGCTGCAGCCCATCAAGGACAACCAGGACCTGTGGGACAGATATTCAAATAGAATCCATTTCCTCTACTCTAGCCAGTAAGTACTACCCTACAAGTCCTCAGAACCCCAAAGGCCACCTTTCATCTGACACCCAGACCCTGGGGAAAGGACTTCTTTTTCCCATGGCAAATGGCCTCCCTTGGCAGCCACTCACCCTGGCAGAAAGTGGGAGCCTAGCTAGAATGATGCAATCGTTGCTGGATTTTTCCAAAAGAAAAGCTGGCAGCAACTAGGGCCCTGGAAGTACTTAGAGCCTCAAACGCCACCTTGAACATATTACTGAGACCCTGGGGAAAGGACTTCGTTTTTCCCATGGAAAATGGCCTTCATTTCTGGCCACTTGGCCTGGCAGGCAGGGCAGTGCCAAGCCAGGAATCTACAAACTCTGCTGGATCCTTCCAGAACGAAAGCTGCCAGCAACTAGGACCCTGCAAGTCCTTAGAGCCCCAGATGCCACCTGTCATCTGACACCCAGAGCCTGGGCCAATGACTTCGTTTTCCCCATGGAAAATGGCCTCCATTTCTGGCCACTCGCCCTGACCAAGAGGGTGGTGCCCAGCAAGAAATTTGCAAGCTTTGCTGGATTGCTCCAAATCGAAAGCTGCCACTTGTTGTTCTATTTCTCTAGAGTCCCATCATGCTGTTCTCAGATTGCTAAAGTCCATACCTCCTCGGTGTGTTCTTATGGCTGCAGATCTTCACAGCACAGACGCTTTCTTCTGCATGCTGTTCTTTCCCAGTTCAGGGCTCCTTCAAGGCTCTCCCTGAATGGCTACGCCGCCCCCTTTTATCCCAGTTCTCTTCAATGCTCACAGCTGCAGCCCATCAAGGACAACCAGGACCTGTGGGACAGATATTCAAATAGAATCCATTTCCTCTACTCTAGCCAGTAAGTACTACCCTACAAGTCCTCAGAACCCCAAAGGCCACCTTTCATCTGACACCCAGACCCTGGGGAAAGGACTTCTTTTTCCCATGGCAAATGGCCTCCCTTGGCAGCCACTCACCCTGGCAGAAAGTGGGAGCCTAGCTAGAATGATGCAATCGTTGCTGGATTTTTCCAAAAGAAAAGCTGCCAGCAACTAGGGCCCTGGAAGTACTTAGAGCCTCAAACGCCACCTTGAACATATTACTGAGACCCTGGGGAAAGGACTTCGTTTTTCCCATGGAAAATGGCCTTCATTTGTGGCCACTTGGCCTGGCAGGCAGGGCAGTGCCAAGCCAGGAATCTACAAACTCTGCTGGATCCTTCCAGAACGAAAGCTGCCAGCAACTAGGACCCTGCAAGTCCTTAGAGCCCCAGATGCCACCAGTCATCTGACACCCAGAGCCTGGGCCAATGACTTCGTTTTCCCCATGGAAAATGGCCTCCATTTCTGGCCACTCGCCCTGACCAAGAGGGTGGTGCCCAGCAAGAAATTTGCAAGCTTTGCTGGATTGCTCCAAATCTAAAGCTGCCACTTGTTGTTGTTCTATTTCTCTAGAGTCCCATAATGCTGTTCTCAGATTGCTAAAGTCCATACCTCCTCGGTGTGTTCTTATGGCTGCAGATCTTCACAGCACAGACGCTTTCTTCTGCATGCTGTTCTTTCCCAGTTCAGGGCTCCTTCAAGGCTCTCCCTGAATGGCTACGCCGCCCCCTTTTATCCCAGTTCTCTTCAATGCTCACAGCTGCAGCCCATCAAGGACAACCAGGACCTGTGGGACAGATATTCAAATAGAATCCATTTCCTCTACTCTAGCCAGTAAGTACTACCCTACAAGTCCTCAGAACCCCAAAGGCCACCTTTCATCTGACACCCAGACCCTGGGGAAAGGACTTCTTTTTCCCATGGCAAATGGCCTCCCTTGGCAGCCACTCACCCTGGCAGAAAGTGGGAGCCTAGCTAGAATGATGCAATCGTTGCTGGATTTTTCCAAAAGAAAAGCTGGCAGCAACTAGGGCCCTGGAAGTACTTAGAGCCTCAAATGCCACCTTGAACATATTACTGAGACCCTGGGGAAAGGACTTCGTTTTTCCCATGGAAAATGGCCTTCATTTCTGGCCACTTGGCCTGGCAGGCAGGGCAGTGCCAAGCCAGGAATCTACAAACTCTGCTGGATCCTTCCAGAACGAAAGCTGCCAGCAACTAGGACCCTGCAAGTCCTTAGAGCCCCAGATGCCACCTGTCATCTGACACCCAGAGCCTGGGCCAATGACTTCGTTTTCCCCATGGAAAATGGCCTCCATTTCTGGCCACTCGCCCTGACCAAGAGGGTGGTGCCCAGCAAGAAATTTGCAAGCTTTGCTGGATTGCTCCAAATCGAAAGCTGCCACTTGTTGTTGTTCTATTTCTCTAGAGTCCCATCATGCTGTTCTCAGATTGCTAAAGTCCATACCTCCTCGGTGTGTTCTTATGGCTGCAGATCTTCACAGCACAGACGCTTTCTTCTGCATGCTGTTCTTTCCCAGTTCAGGGCTCCTTCAAGGCTCTCCCTGAATGGCTACGCCGCCCCCTTTTATCCCAGTTCTCTTCAATGCTCACAGCTGCAGCCCATCAAGGACAACCAGGACCTGTGGGACAGATATTCAAATAGAATCCATTTCCTCTACTCTAGCCAGTAAGTACTACCCTACAAGTCCTCAGAACCCCAAAGGCCACCTTTCATCTGACACCCAGACCCTGGGGAAAGGACTTCTTTTTCCCATGGCAAATGGCCTCCCTTGGCAGCCACTCACCCTGGCAGAAAGTGGGAGCCTAGCTAGAATGATGCAATCGTTGCTGGATTTTTCCAAAAGAAAAGCTGGCAGCAACTAGGGCCCTGGAAGTACTTAGAGCCTCAAACGCCACCTTGAACATATTCCTGAGACCCTGGGGAAAGGACTTCGTTTTTCCCATGGAAAATGGCCTTCATTTGTGGCCACTTGGCCTGGCAGGCAGGGCAGTGCCAAGCCAGGAATCTACAAACTCTGCTGGATCCTTCCAGAACGAAAGCTGCCAGCAACTAGGACCCTGCAAGTCCTTAGAGCCCCAGATGCCACCAGTCATCTGACACCCAGAGCCTGGGCCAATGACTTCGTTTTCCCCATGGAAAATGGCCTCCATTTCTGGCCACTCGCCCTGACCAAGAGGGTGGTGCCCAGCAAGAAATTTGCAAGCTTTGCTGGATTGCTCCAAATCGAAAGCTGCCACTTGTTGTTGTTCTATTTCTCTAGAGTCCCATCATGCTGTTCTCAGATTGCTAAAGTCCATACCTCCTCGGTGTGTTCTTATGGCTGCAGATCTTCACAGCACAGACGCTTTCTTCTGCATGCTGTTCTTTCCCAGTTCAGGGCTCCTTCAAGGCTCTCCCTGAATGGCTACGCCGCCCCCTTTTATCCCAGTTCTCTTCAATGCTCACAGCTGCAGCCCATCAAGGACAACCAGGACCTGTGGGGCAAAGCCTCTAGACAGATATTCAAATAGAATCCATTTCCTCTACTCTAGCCAGTAAGTACTACCCTACAAGTCCTCAGAACCCCAAAGGCCACCTTTCATCTGACACCCAGACCCTGGGGAAAGGACTTCTTTTTCCCATGGCAAATGGCCTCCCTTGGCAGCCACTCACCCTGGCAGAAAGTGGGAGCCTAGCTAGAATGATGCAATCGTTGCTGGATTTTTCCAAAAGAAAAGCTGGCAGCAACTAGGGCCCTGGAAGTACTTAGAGCCTCAAACGCCACCTTGAACATATTACTGAGACCCTGGGGAAAGGACTTCGTTTTTCCCATGGAAAATGGCCTTCATTTGTGGCCACTTGGCCTGGCAGGCAGGGCAGTGCCAAGCCAGGAATCTACAAACTGTGCTGGATCCTTCCAGAACGAAAGCTGCCAGCAACTAGGACCCTGCAAGTCCTTAGAGCCCCAGATGCCACCAGTCATCTGACACCCAGAGCCTGGGCCAATGACTTCGTTTTCCCCATGGAAAATGGCCTCCATTTCTGGCCACTCGCCCTGACCAAGAGGGTGGTGCCCAGCAAGAAATTTGCAAGCTTTGCTGGATTGCTCCAAATCGAAAGCTGCCACTTGTTGTTGTTCTATTTCTCTAGAGTCCCATCATGCTGTTCTCAGATTGCTAAAGTCCATACCTCCTCGGTGTGTTCTTATGGCTGCAGATCTTCACAGCACAGACGCTTTCTTCTGCATGCTGTTCTTTCCCAGTTCAGGGCTCCTTCAAGGCTCTCCCTGAATGGCTACGCCGCCCCCTTTTATCCCAGTTCTCTTCAATGCTCACAGCTGCAGCCCATCAAGGACAACCAGGACCTGTGGGACAGATATTCAAATAGAATCCATTTCCTCTACTCTAGCCAGTAAGTACTACCCTACAAGTCCTCAGAACCCCAAAGGCCACCTTTCATCTGACACCCAGACCCTGGGGAAAGGACTTCTTTTTCCCATGGCAAATGGCCTCCCTTGGCAGCCACTCACCCTGGCAGAAAGTGGGAGCCTAGCTAGAATGATGCAATCGTTGCTGGATTTTTCCAAAAGAAAAGCTGGCAGCAACTAGGGCCCTGGAAGTACTTAGAGCCTCAAACGCCACCTTGAACATATTACTGAGACCCTGGGGAAAGGACTTCGTTTTTCCCATGGAAAATGGCCTTCATTTGTGGCCACTTGGCCTGGCAGGCAGGGCAGTGCCAAGCCAGGAATCTACAAACTGTGCTGGATCCTTCCAGAACGAAAGCTGCCAGCAACTAGGACCCTGCAAGTCCTTAGAGCCCCAGATGCCACCAGTCATCTGACACCCAGAGCCTGGGCCAATGACTTCGTTTTCCCCATGGAAAATGGCCTCCATTTCTGGCCACTCGCCCTGACCAAGAGGGTGGTGCCCAGCAAGAAATTTGCAAGCTTTGCTGGATTGCTCCAAATCGAAAGCTGCCACTTGTTGTTGTTCTATTTCTCTAGAGTCCCATCATGCTGTTCTCAGATTGCTAAAGTCCATACCTCCTCGGTGTGTTCTTATGGCTGCAGATCTTCACAGCACAGACGCTTTCTTCTGCATGCTGTTCTTTCCCAGTTCAGGGCTCCTTCAAGGCTCTCCCTGAATGGCTACGCCGCCCCCTTTTATCCCAGTTCTCTTCAATGCTCACAGCTGCAGCCCATCAAGGACAACCAGGACCTGTGGGGCAAAGCCTCTAGACAGATATTCCAATAGAATCCATTTCCTCTACTCTAGCCAGTAAGTACTACCCTACAAGTCCTCAGAACCCCAAAGGCCACCTTTCATCTGACACCCAGACCCTGGGGAAAGGACTTCTTTTTCCCATGGCAAATGGCCTCCCTTGGCAGCCACTCACCCTGGCAGAAAGTGGGAGCCTAGCTAGAATGATGCAATCGTTGCTGGATTTTTCCAAAAGAAAAGCTGGCAGCAACTAGGGCCCTGGAAGTACTTAGAGCCTCAAACGCCACCTTGAACATATTACTGAGACCCTGGGGAAAGGACTTCGTTTTTCCCATGGAAAATGGCCTTCATTTGTGGCCACTTGGCCTGGCAGGCAGGGCAGTGCCAAGCCAGGAATCTACAAACTCTGCTGGATCCTTCCAGAACGAAAGCTGCCAGCAACTAGGACCCTGCAAGTCCTTAGAGCCCCAGATGCCACCAGTCATCTGACACCCAGAGCCTGGGCCAATGACTTCGTTTTCCCCATGGAAAATGGCCTCCATTTCTGGCCACTCGCCCTGACCAAGAGGGTGGTGCCCAGCAAGAAATTTGCAAGCTTTGCTGGATTGCTCCAAATCGAAAGCTGCCACTTGTTGTTGTTCTATTTCTCTAGAGTCCCATAATGCTGTTCTCAGATTGCTAAAGTCCATACCTCCTCGGTGTGTTCTTATGGCTGCAGATCTTCACAGCACAGACGCTTTCTTCTGCATGCTGTTCTTTCCCAGTTCAGGGCTCCTTCAAGGCTCTCCCTGAATGGCTACGCCGCCCCCTTTTATCCCAGTTCTCTTCAATGCTCACAGCTGCAGCCCATCAAGGACAACCAGGACCTGTGGGGCAAAGCCTCTAGACAGATATTCAAATAGAATCCATTTCCTCTACTCTAGCCAGTAAGTACTACCCTACAAGTCCTCAGAACCCCAAAGGCCACCTTTCATCTGACACCCAGACCCTGGGGAAAGGACTTCTTTTTCCCATGGCAAATGGCCTCCCTTGGCAGCCACTCACCCTGGCAGAAAGTGGGAGCCTAGCAAAAATGATGCAATCGTTGCTGGATTTTTCCAAAAGAAAAGCTGGCAGCAACTAGGGCCCTGGAAGTACTTAGAGCCTCAAACGCCACCTTGAACATATTACTGAGACCCTGGGGAAAGGACTTCGTTTTTCCCATGGAAAATGGCCTTCATTTCTGGCCACTTGGCCTGGCAGGCAGGGCAGTGCCAAGCCAGGAATCTACAAACTCTGCTGGATCCTTCCAAAACGAAAGCTGCCAGCAACTAGGACCCTGCAAGTCCTTAGAGCCCCAGATGCCACCAGTCATCTGACACCCAGAGCCTGGGCCAATGACTTCGTTTTCCCCATGGAAAATGGCCTCCATTTCTGGCCACTCGCCCTGACCAAGAGGGTGGTGCCCAGCAAGAAATTTGCAAGCTTTGCTGGATTGCTCCAAATCGAAAGCTGCCACTTGTTGTTCTTCTATTTCTCTAGAGTCCCATCATGCTGTTCTCAGATTGCTAAAGTCCATACCTCCTCGGTGTGTTCTTATGGCTGCAGATCTTCACAGCACAGACGCTTTCTTCTGCATGCTGTTCTTTCCCAGTTCAGGGCTCCTTCAAGGCTCTCCCTGAATGGCTACGCCGCCCCCTTTTATCCCAGTTCTCTTCAATGCTCACAGCTGCAGCCCATCAAGGACAACCAGGACCTGTGGGACAGATATTCAAATAGAATCCATTTCCTCTACTCTAGCCAGTAAGTACTACCCTACAAGTCCTCAGAACCCCAAAGGCCACCTTTCATCTGACACCCAGACCCTGGGGAAAGGACTTCTTTTTCCCATGGCAAATGGCCTCCCTTGGCAGCCACTCACCCTGGCAGAAAGTGGGAGCCTAGCTAGAATGATGCAATCGTTGCTGGATTTTTCCAAAAGAAAAGCTGGCAGCAACTAGGGCCCTGGAAGTACTTAGAGCCTCAAACGCCACCTTGAACATATTACTGAGACCCTGGGGAAAGGACTTCGTTTTTCCCATGGAAAATGGCCTTCATTTGTGGCCACTTGGCCTGGCAGGCAGGGCAGTGCCAAGCCAGGAATCTACAAACTCTGCTGGATCCTTCCAGAACGAAAGCTGCCAGCAACTAGGACCCTGCAAGTCCTTAGAGCCCCAGATGCCACCAGTCATCTGACACCCAGAGCCTGGGCCAATGACTTCGTTTTCCCCATGGAAAATGGCCTCCATTTCTGGCCACTCGCCCTGACCAAGAGGGTGGTGCCCAGCAAGAAATTTGCAAGCTTTGCTGGATTGCTCCAAATCGAAAGCTGCCACTTGTTGTTGTTCTATTTCTCTAGAGTCCCATCATGCTGTTCTCAGATTGCTAAAGTCCATACCTCCTCGGTGTGTTCTTATGGCTGCAGATCTTCACAGCACAGACGCTTTCTTCTGCATGCTGTTCTTTCCCAGTTCAGGGCTCCTTCAAGGCTCTCCCTGAATGGCTACGCCGCCCCCTTTTATCCCAGTTCTCTTCAATGCTCACAGCTGCAGCCCATCAAGGACAACCAGGACCTGTGGGGCAAAGCCTCTAGACAGATATTCAAATAGAATCCATTTCCTCTACTCTAGCCAGTAAGTACTACCCTACAAGTCCTCAGAACCCCAAAGGCCACCTTTCATCTGACACCCAGACCCTGGGGAAAGGACTTCTTTTTCCCATGGCAAATGGCCTCCCTTGGCAGCCACTCACCCTGGCAGAAAGTGGGAGCCTAGCAAAAATGATGCAATCGTTGCTGGATTTTTCCAAAAGAAAAGCTGGCAGCAACTAGGGCCCTGGAAGTACTTAGAGCCTCAAACGCCACCTTGAACATATTACTGAGACCCTGGGGAAAGGACTTCGTTTTTCCCATGGAAAATGGCCTTCATTTGTGGCCACTTGGCCTGGCAGGCAGGGCAGTGCCAAGCCAGGAATCTACAAACTGTGCTGGATCCTTCCAAAACAAAAGCTGCCAGCAACTAGGACCCTGCAAGTCCTTAGAGCCCCAGATGCCACCAGTCATCTGACACCCAGAGCCTGGGCCAATGACTTCGTTTTCCCCATGGAAAATGGCCTCCATTTCTGGCCACTCGCCCTGACCAAGAGGGTGGTGCCCAGCAAGAAATTTGCAAGCTTTGCTGGATTGCTCCAAATCGAAAGCTGCCACTTGTTGTTGTTCTATTTCTCTAGAGTCCCATCATGCTGTTCTCAGATTGCTAAAGTCCATACCTCCTCGGTGTGTTCTTATGGCTGCAGATCTTCACAGCACAGACACTTTCTTCTGCATGCTGTTCTTTCCCAGTTCAGGGCTCCTTCAAGGCTCTCCCTGAATGGCTATGCCGCCCCCTTTTATCCCAGTTCTCTTCAATGCTCACAGCTGCAGCCCATCAAGGACAACCAGGACCTGTGGGACAGATATTCAAATAGAATCCATTTCCTCTACTCTAGCCAGTAAGTACTACCCTACAAGTCCTCAGAACCCCAAAGGCCACCTTTCATCTGACACCCAGACCCTGGGGAAAGGACTTCTTTTTCCCATGGCAAATGGCCTCCCTTGGCAGCCACTCACCCTGGCAGAAAGTGGGAGCCTAGCTAGAATGATGCAATCGTTGCTGGATTTTTCCAAAAGAAAAGCTGGCAGCAACTAGGGCCCTGGAAGTACTTAGAGCCTCAAACGCCACCTTGAACATATTACTGAGACCCTGGGGAAAGGACTTCGTTTTTCCCATGGAAAATGGCCTTCATTTCTGGCCACTTGGCCTGGCAGGCAGGGCAGTGCCAAGCCAGGAATCTACAAACTCTGCTGGATCCTTCCAGAACGAAAGCTGCCAGCAACTAGGACCCTGCAAGTCCTTAGAGCCCCAGATGCCACCAGTCATCTGACACCCAGAGCCTGGGCCAATGACTTCGTTTTCCCCATGGAAAATGGCCTCCATTTCTGGCCACTCGCCCTGACCAAGAGGGTGGTGCCCAGCAAGAAATTTGCAAGCTTTGCTGGATTGCTCCAAATCGAAAGCTGCCACTTGTTGTTGTTCTATTTCTCTAGAGTCCCATCATGCTGTTCTCAGATTGCTAAAGTCCATACCTCCTCGGTGTGTTCTTATGGCTGCAGATCTTCACAGCACAGACGCTTTCTTCTGCATGCTGTTCTTTCCCAGTTCAGGGCTCCTTCAAGGCTCTCCCTGAATGGCTACGCCGCCCCCTTTTATCCCAGTTCTCTTCAATGCTCACAGCTGCAGCCCATCAAGGACAACCAGGACCTGTGGGACAGATATTCAAATAGAATCCATTTCCTCTACTCTAGCCAGTAAGTACTACCCTACAAGTCCTCAGAACCCCAAAGGCCACCTTTCATCTGACACCCAGACCCTGGGGAAAGGACTTCTTTTTCCCATGGCAAATGGCCTCCCTTGGCAGCCACTCACCCTGGCAGAAAGTGGGAGCCTAGCTAGAATGATGCAATCGTTGCTGGATTTTTCCAAAAGAAAAGCTGCCAGCAACTAGGGCCCTGGAAGTACTTAGAGCCTCAAACGCCACCTTGAACATATTACTGAGACCCTGGGGAAAGGACTTCGTTTTTCCCATGGAAAATGGCCTTCATTTGTGGCCACTTGGCCTGGCAGGCAGGGCAGTGCCAAGCCAGGAATCTACAAACTCTGCTGGATCCTTCCAGAACGAAAGCTGCCAGCAACTAGGACCCTGCAAGTCCTTAGAGCCCCAGATGCCACCAGTCATCTGACACCCAGAGCCTGGGCCAATGACTTCGTTTTCCCCATGGAAAATGGCCTCCATTTCTGGCCACTCGCCCTGACCAAGAGGGTGGTGCCCAGCAAGAAATTTGCAAGCTTTGCTGGATTGCTCCAAATCGAAAGCTGCCACTTGTTGTTGTTCTATTTCTCTAGAGTCCCATCATGCTGTTCTCAGATTGCTAAAGTCCATACCTCCTCGGTGTGTTCTTATGGCTGCAGATCTTCACAGCACAGACGCTTTCTTCTGCATGCTGTTCTTTCCCAGTTCAGGGCTCCTTCAAGGCTCTCCCTGAATGGCTACGCCGCCCCCTTTTATCCCAGTTCTCTTCAATGCTCACAGCTGCAGCCCATCAAGGACAACCAGGACCTGTGGGGCAAAGCCTCTAGACAGATATTCAAATAGAATCCATTTCCTCTACTCTAGCCAGTAAGTACTACCCTACAAGTCCTCAGAACCCCAAAGGCCACCTTTCATCTGACACCCAGACCCTGGGGAAAGGACTTCTTTTTCCCATGGCAAATGGCCTCCCTTGGCAGCCACTCACCCTGGCAGAAAGTGGGAGCCTAGCTAGAATGATGCAATCGTTGCTGGATTTTTCCAAAAGAAAAGCTGGCAGCAACTAGGGCCCTGGAAGTACTTAGAGCCTCAAACGCCACCTTGAACATATTACTGAGACCCTGGGGAAAGGACTTCGTTTTTCCCATGGAAAATGGCCTTCATTTGTGGCCACTTGGCCTGGCAGGCAGGGCAGTGCCAAGCCAGGAATCTACAAACTCTGCTGGATCCTTCCAGAACGAAAGCTGCCAGCAACTAGGACCCTGCAAGTCCTTAGAGCCCCAGATGCCACCAGTCATCTGACACCCAGAGCCTGGGCCAATGACTTCGTTTTCCCCATGGAAAATGGCCTCCATTTCTGGCCACTCGCCCTGACCAAGAGGGTGGTGCCCAGCAAGAAATTTGCAAGCTTTGCTGGATTGCTCCAAATCGAAAGCTGCCACTTGTTGTTGTTCTATTTCTCTAGAGTCCCATCATGCTGTTCTCAGATTGCTAAAGTCCATACCTCCTCGGTGTGTTCTTATGGCTGCAGATCTTCACAGCACAGACGCTTTCTTCTGCATGCTGTTCTTTCCCAGTTCAGGGCTCCTTCAAGGCTCTCCCTGAATGGCTACGCCGCCCCCTTTTATCCCAGTTCTCTTCAATGCTCACAGCTGCAGCCCATCAAGGACAACCAGGACCTGTGGGACAGATATTCAAATAGAATCCATTTCCTCTACTCTAGCCAGTAAGTACTACCCTACAAGTCCTCAGAACCCCAAAGGCCACCTTTCATCTGACACCCAGACCCTGGGGAAAGGACTTCTTTTTCCCATGGCAAATGGCCTCCCTTGGCAGCCACTCACCCTGGCAGAAAGTGGGAGCCTAGCTAGAATGATGCAATCATTGCTGGATTTTTCCAAAAGAAAAGCTGGCAGCAACTAGGGCCCTGGAAGTACTTAGAGCCTCAAACGCCACCTTGAACATATTACTGAGACCCTGGGGAAAGGACTTCGTTTTTCCCATGGAAAATGGCCTTCATTTCTGGCCACTTGGCCTGGCAGGCAGGGCAGTGCCAAGCCAGGAATCTACAAACTCTGCTGGATCCTTCCAGAACGAAAGCTGCCAGCAACTAGGACCCTGCAAGTCCTTAGAGCCCCAGATGCCACCAGTCATCTGACACCCAGAGCCTGGGCCAATGACTTCGTTTTCCCCATGGAAAATGGCCTCCATTTCTGGCCACTCGCCCTGACCAAGAGGGTGGTGCCCAGCAAGAAATTTGCAAGCTTTGCTGGATTGCTCCAAATCGAAAGCTGCCACTTGTTGTTGTTCTATTTCTCTAGAGTCCCATCATGCTGTTCTCAGATTGCTAAAGTCCATACCTCCTCGGTGTGTTCTTATGGCTGCAGATCTTCACAGCACAGACGCTTTCTTCTGCATGCTGTTCTTTCCCAGTTCAGGGCTCCTTCAAGGCTCTCCCTGAATGGCTACGCCGCCCCCTTTTATCCCAGTTCTCTTCAATGCTCACAGCTGCAGCCCATCAAGGACAACCAGGACCTGTGGGACAGATATTCAAATAGAATCCATTTCCTCTACTCTAGCCAGTAAGTACTACCCTACAAGTCCTCAGAACCCCAAAGGCCACCTTTCATCTGACACCCAGACCCTGGGGAAAGGACTTCTTTTTCCCATGGCAAATGGCCTCCCTTGGCAGCCACTCACCCTGGCAGAAAGTGGGAGCCTAGCTAGAATGATGCAATCGTTGCTGGATTTTTCCAAAAGAAAAGCTGGCAGCAACTAGGGCCCTGGAAGTACTTAGAGCCTCAAACGCCACCTTGAACATATTACTGAGACCCTGGGGAAAGGACTTCGTTTTTCCCATGGAAAATGGCCTTCATTTGTGGCCACTTGGCCTGGCAGGCAGGGCAGTGCCAAGCCAGGAATCTACAAACTCTGCTGGATCCTTCCAGAACGAAAGCTGCCAGCAACTAGGACCCTGCAAGTCCTTAGAGCCCCAGATGCCACCAGTCATCTGACACCCAGAGCCTGGGCCAATGACTTCGTTTTCCCCATGGAAAATGGCCTCCATTTCTGGCCACTCGCCCTGACCAAGAGGGTGGTGCCCAGCAAGAAATTTGCAAGCTTTGCTGGATTGCTCCAAATCGAAAGCTGCCACTTGTTGTTGTTCTATTTCTCTAGAGTCCCATAATGCTGTTCTCAGATTGCTAAAGTCCATACCTCCTCGGTGTGTTCTTATGGCTGCAGATCTTCACAGCACAGACGCTTTCTTCTGCATGCTGTTCTTTCCCAGTTCAGGGCTCCTTCAAGGCTCTCCCTGAATGGCTAAGCCGCCCCCTTTTATCCCAGTTCTCTTCAATGCTCACAGCTGCAGCCCATCAAGGACAACCAGGACCTGTGGGGCAAAGCCTCTAGACAGATATTCAAATAGAATCCATTTCCTCTACTCTAGCCAGTAAGTACTACCCTACAAGTCCTCAGAACCCCAAAGGCCACCTTTCATCTGACACCCAGACCCTGGGGAAAGGACTTCTTTTTCCCATGGCAAATGGCCTCCCTTGGCAGCCACTCACCCTGGCAGAAAGTGGGAGCCTAGCAAAAATGATGCAATCGTTGCTGGATTTTTCCAAAAGAAAAGCTGGCAGCAACTAGGGCCCTGGAAGTACTTAGAGCCTCAAACGCCACCTTGAACATATTACTGAGACCCTGGGGAAAGGACTTCGTTTTTCCCATGGAAAATGGCCTTCATTTGTGGCCACTTGGCCTGGCAGGCAGGGCAGTGCCAAGCCAGGAATCTACAAACTGTGCTGGATCCTTCCAAAACGAAAGCTGCCAGCAACTAGGACCCTGCAAGTCCTTAGAGCCCCAGATGCCACCAGTCATCTGACACCCAGAGCCTGGGCCAATGACTTCGTTTTCCCCATGGAAAATGGCCTCCATTTCTGGCCACTCGCCCTGACCAAGAGGGTGGTGCCCAGCAAGAAATTTGCAAGCTTTGCTGGATTGCTCCAAATCGAAAGCTGCCACTTGTTGTTGTTCTATTTCTCTAGAGTCCCATCATGCTGTTCTCAGATTGCTAAAGTCCATACCTCCTCGGTGTGTTCTTATGGCTGCAGATCTTCACAGCACAGACGCTTTCTTCTGCATGCTGTTCTTTCCCAGTTCAGGGCTCCTTCAAGGCTCTCCCTGAATGGCTACGCCGCCCCCTTTTATCCCAGTTCTCTTCAATGCTCACAGCTGCAGCCCATCAAGGACAACCAGGACCTGTGGGACAGATATTCAAATAGAATTCATTTCCTCTACTCTAGCCAGTAAGTACTACCCTACAAGTCCTCAGAACCCCAAAGGCCACCTTTCATCTGACACCCAGACCCTGGGGAAAGGACTTCTTTTTCCCATGGCAAATGGCCTCCCTTGGCAGCCACTCACCCTGGCAGAAAGTGGGAGCCTAGCTAGAATGATGCAATCGTTGCTGGATTTTTCCAAAAGAAAAGCTGGCAGCAACTAGGGCCCTGGAAGTACTTAGAGCCTCAAACGCCACCTTGAACATATTACTGAGACCCTGGGGAAAGGACTTCATTTTTCCCATGGAAAATGGCCTTCATTTGTGGCCACTTGGCCTGGCAGGCAGGGCAGTGCCAAGCCAGGAATCTACAAACTCTGCTGGATCCTTCCAGAACGAAAGCTGCCAGCAACTAGGACCCTGCAAGTCCTTAGAGCCCCAGATGCCACCAGTCATCTGACACCCAGAGCCTGGGCCAATGACTTCGTTTTCCCCATGGAAAATGGCCTCCATTTCTGGCCACTCGCCCTGACCAAGAGGGTGGTGCCCAGCAAGAAATTTGCAAGCTTTGCTGGATTGCTCCAAATCGAAAGCTGCCACTTGTTGTTGTTCTATTTCTCTAGAGTCCCATCATGCTGTTCTCAGATTGCTAAAGTCCATACCTCCTCGGTGTGTTCTTATGGCTGCAGATCTTCACAGCACAGACGCTTTCTTCTGCATGCTGTTCTTTCCCAGTTCAGGGCTCCTTCAAGGCTCTCCCTGAATGGCTACGCCGCCCCCTTTTATCCCAGTTCTCTTCAATGCTCACAGCTGCAGCCCATCAAGGACAACCAGGACCTGTGGGACAGATATTCAAATAGAATCCATTTCCTCTACTCTAGCCAGTAAGTACTACCCTACAAGTCCTCAGAACCCCAAAGGCCACCTTTCATCTGACACCCAGACCCTGGGGAAAGGACTTCTTTTTCCCATGGCAAATGGCCTCCCTTGGCAGCCACTCACCCTGGCAGAAAGTGGGAGCCTAGCTAGAATGATGCAATCGTTGCTGGATTTTTCCAAAAGAAAAGCTGGCAGCAACTAGGGCCCTGGAAGTACTTAGAGCCTCAAACGCCACCTTGAACATATTACTGAGACCCTGGGGAAAGGACTTCGTTTTTCCCATGGAAAATGGCCTTCATTTCTGGCCACTTGGCCTGGCAGGCAGGGCAGTGCCAAGCCAGGAATCTACAAACTCTGCTGGATCCTTCCAGAACGAAAGCTGCCAGCAACTAGGACCCTGCAAGTCCTTAGAGCCCCAGATGCCACCAGTCATCTGACACCCAGAGCCTGGGCCAATGACTTCGTTTTCCCCATGGAAAATGGCCTCCATTTCTGGCCACTCGCCCTGACCAAGAGGGTGGTGCCCAGCAAGAAATTTGCAAGCTTTGCTGGATTGCTCCAAATCGAAAGCTGCCACTTGTTGTTGTTCTATTTCTCTAGAGTCCCATCATGCTGTTCTCAGATTGCTAAAGTCCATACCTCCTCGGTGTGTTCTTATGGCTGCAGATCTTCACAGCACAGACGCTTTCTTCTGCATGCTGTTCTTTCCCAGTTCAGGGCTCCTTCAAGGCTCTCCCTGAATGGCTACGCCGCCCCCTTTTATCCCAGTTCTCTTCAATGCTCACAGCTGCAGCCCATCAAGGACAACCAGGACCTGTGGGACAGATATTCAAATAGAATCCATTTCCTCTACTCTAGCCAGTAAGTACTACCCTACAAGTCCTCAGAACCCCAAAGGCCACCTTTCATCTGACACCCAGACCCTGGGGAAAGGACTTCTTTTTCCCATGGCAAATGGCCTCCCTTGGCAGCCACTCACCCTGGCAGAAAGTGGGAGCCTAGCTAGAATGATGCAATCGTTGCTGGATTTTTCCAAAAGAAAAGCTGGCAGCAACTAGGGCCCTGGAAGTACTTAGAGCCTCAAACGCCACCTTGAACATATTACTGAGACCCTGGGGAAAGGACTTCGTTTTTCCCATGGAAAATGGCCTTCATTTGTGGCCACTTGGCCTGGCAGGCAGGGCAGTGCCAAGCCAGGAATCTACAAACTCTGCTGGATCCTTCCAGAACGAAAGCTGCCAGCAACTAGGACCCTGCAAGTCCTTAGAGCCCCAGATGCCACCAGTCATCTGACACCCAGAGCCTGGGCCAATGACTTCGTTTTCCCCATGGAAAATGGCCTCCATTTCTGGCCACTCGCCCTGACCAAGAGGGTGGTGCCCAGCAAGAAATTTGCAAGCTTTGCTGGATTGCTCCAAATCGAAAGCTGCCACTTGTTGTTGTTCTATTTCTCTAGAGTCCCATCATGCTGTTCTCAGATTGCTAAAGTCCATACCTCCTCGGTGTGTTCTTATGGCTGCAGATCTTCACAGCACAGACGCTTTCTTCTGCATGCTGTTCTTTCCCAGTTCAGGGCTCCTTCAAGGCTCTCCCTGAATGGCTACGCCGCCCCCTTTTATCCCAGTTCTCTTCAATGCTCACAGCTGCAGCCCATCAAGGACAACCAGGACCTGTGGGACAGATATTCAAATAGAATTCATTTCCTCTACTCTAGCCAGTAAGTACTACCCTACAAGTCCTCAGAACCCCAAAGGCCACCTTTCATCTGACACCCAGACCCTGGGGAAAGGACTTCTTTTTCCCATGGCAAATGGCCTCCCTTGGCAGCCACTCACCCTGGCAGAAAGTGGGAGCCTAGCTAGAATGATGCAATCGTTGCTGGATTTTTCCAAAAGAAAAGCTGCCAGCAACTAGGGCCCTGGAAGTACTTAGAGCCTCAAACGCCACCTTGAACATATTACTGAGACCCTGGGGAAAGGACTTCGTTTTTCCCATGGAAAATGGCCTTCATTTCTGGCCACTTGGCCTGGCAGGCAGGGCAGTGCCAAGCCAGGAATCTACAAACTCTGCTGGATCCTTCCAGAACGAAAGCTGCCAGCAACTAGGACCCTGCAAGTCCTTAGAGCCCCAGATGCCACCTGTCATCTGACACCCAGAGCCTGGGCCAATGACTTCGTTTTCCCCATGGAAAATGGCCTCCATTTCTGGCCACTCGCCCTGACCAAGAGGGTGGTGCCCAGCAAGAAATTTGCAAGCTTTGCTGGATTGCTCCAAATCGAAAGCTGCCACTTGTTGTTGTTCTATTTCTCTAGAGTCCCATCATGCTGTTCTCAGATTGCTAAAGTCCATACCTCCTCGGTGTGTTCTTATGGCTGCAGATCTTCACAGCACAGACGCTTTCTTCTGCATGCTGTTCTTTCCCAGTTCAGGGCTCCTTCAAGGCTCTCCCTGAATGGCTACGCCGCCCCCTTTTATCCCAGTTCTCTTCAATGCTCACAGCTGCAGCCCATCAAGGACAACCAGGACCTGTGGGGCAAAGCCTCTAGACAGATATTCAAATAGAATCCATTTCCTCTACTCTAGCCAGTAAGTACTACCCTACAAGTCCTCAGAACCCCAAAGGCCACCTTTCATCTGACACCCAGACCCTGGGGAAAGGACTTCTTTTTCCCATGGCAAATGGCCTCCCTTGGCAGCCACTCACCCTGGCAGAAAGTGGGAGCCTAGCTAGAATGATGCAATCGTTGCTGGATTTTTCCAAAAGAAAAGCTGGCAGCAACTAGGGCCCTGGAAGTACTTAGAGCCTCAAACGCCACCTTGAACATATTACTGAGACCCTGGGGAAAGGACTTCGTTTTTCCCATGGAAAATGGCCTTCATTTCTGGCCACTTGGCCTGGCAGGCAGGGCAGTGCCAAGCCAGGAATCTACAAACTCTGCTGGATCCTTCCAGAACGAAAGCTGCCAGCAACTAGGACCCTGCAAGTCCTTAGAGCCCCAGATGCCACCAGTCATCTGACACCCAGAGCCTGGGCCAATGACTTCGTTTTCCCCATGGAAAATGGCCTCCATTTCTGGCCACTCGCCCTGACCAAGAGGGTGGTGCCCAGCAAGAAATTTGCAAGCTTTGCTGGATTGCTCCAAATCGAAAGCTGCCACTTGTTGTTGTTCTATTTCTCTAGAGTCCCATCATGCTGTTCTCAGATTGCTAAAGTCCATACCTCCTCGGTGTGTTCTTATGGCTGCAGATCTTCACAGCACAGACGCTTTCTTCTGCATGCTGTTCTTTCCCAGTTCAGGGCTCCTTCAAGGCTCTCCCTGAATGGCTACGCCGCCCCCTTTTATCCCAGTTCTCTTCAATGCTCACAGCTGCAGCCCATCAAGGACAACCAGGACCTGTGGGACAGATATTCAAATAGAATCCATTTCCTCTACTCTAGCCAGTAAGTACTACCCTACAAGTCCTCAGAACCCCAAAGGCCACCTTTCATCTGACACCCAGACCCTGGGGAAAGGACTTCTTTTTCCCATGGCAAATGGCCTCCCTTGGCAGCCACTCACCCTGGCAGAAAGTGGGAGCCTAGCTAGAATGATGCAATCGTTGCTGGATTTTTCCAAAAGAAAAGCTGGCAGCAACTAGGGCCCTGGAAGTACTTAGAGCCTCAAACGCCACCTTGAACATATTACTGAGACCCTGGGGAAAGGACTTCGTTTTTCCCATGGAAAATGGCCTTCATTTGTGGCCACTTGGCCTGGCAGGCAGGGCAGTGCCAAGCCAGGAATCTACAAACTGTGCTGGATCCTTCCAGAACGAAAGCTGCCAGCAACTAGGACCCTGCAAGTCCTTAGAGCCCCAGATGCCACCAGTCATCTGACACCCAGAGCCTGGGCCAATGACTTCGTTTTCCCCATGGAAAATGGCCTCCATTTCTGGCCACTCGCCCTGACCAAGAGGGTGGTGCCCAGCAAGAAATTTGCAAGCTTTGCTGGATTGCTCCAAATCGAAAGCTGCCACTTGTTGTTGTTCTATTTCTCTAGAGTCCCATCATGCTGTTCTCAGATTGCTAAAGTCCATACCTCCTCGGTGTGTTCTTATGGCTGCAGATCTTCACAGCACAGACGCTTTCTTCTGCATGCTGTTCTTTCCCAGTTCAGGGCTCCTTCAAGGCTCTCCCTGAATGGCTACGCCGCCCCCTTTTATCCCAGTTCTCTTCAATGCTCACAGCTGCAGCCCATCAAGGACAACCAGGACCTGTGGGACAGATATTCAAATAGAATCCATTTCCTCTACTCTAGCCAGTAAGTACTACCCTACAAGTCCTCAGAACCCCAAAGGCCACCTTTCATCTGACACCCAGACCCTGGGGAAAGGACTTCTTTTTCCCATGGCAAATGGCCTCCCTTGGCAGCCACTCACCCTGGCAGAAAGTGGGAGCCTAGCTAGAATGATGCAATCGTTGCTGGATTTTTCCAAAAGAAAAGCTGGCAGCAACTAGGGCCCTGGAAGTACTTAGAGCCTCAAACGCCACCTTGAACATATTCCTGAGACCCTGGGGAAAGGACTTCGTTTTTCCCATGGAAAATGGCCTTCATTTGTGGCCACTTGGCCTGGCAGGCAGGGCAGTGCCAAGCCAGGAATCTACAAACTGTGCTGGATCCTTCCAGAACGAAAGCTGCCAGCAACTAGGACCCTGCAAGTCCTTAGAGCCCCAGATGCCACCAGTCATCTGACACCCAGAGCCTGGGCCAATGACTTCGTTTTCCCCATGGAAAATGGCCTCCATTTCTGGCCACTCGCCCTGACCAAGAGGGTGGTGCCCAGCAAGAAATTTGCAAGCTTTGCTGGATTGCTCCAAATCGAAAGCTGCCACTTGTTGTTGTTCTATTTCTCTAGAGTCCCATCATGCTGTTCTCAGATTGCTAAAGTCCATACCTCCTCGGTGTGTTCTTATGGCTGCAGATCTTCACAGCACAGACGCTTTCTTCTGCATGCTGTTCTTTCCCAGTTCAGGGCTCCTTCAAGGCTCTCCCTGAATGGCTATGCCGCCCCCTTTTATCCCAGTTCTCTTCAATGCTCACAGCTGCAGCCCATCAAGGACAACCAGGACCTGTGGGACAGATATTCAAATAGAATCCATTTCCTCTACTCTAGCCAGTAAGTACTACCCTACAAGTCCTCAGAACCCCAAAGGCCACCTTTCATCTGACACCCAGACCCTGGGGAAAGGACTTCTTTTTCCCATGGCAAATGGCCTCCCTTGGCAGCCACTCACCCTGGCAGAAAGTGGGAGCCTAGCTAGAATGATGCAATCGTTGCTGGATTTTTCCAAAAGAAAAGCTGCCAGCAACTAGGGCCCTGGAAGTACTTAGAGCCTCAAACGCCACCTTGAACATATTACTGAGACCCTGGGGAAAGGACTTCGTTTTTCCCATGGAAAATGGCCTTCATTTGTGGCCACTTGGCCTGGCAGGCAGGGCAGTGCCAAGCCAGGAATCTACAAACTCTGCTGGATCCTTCCAGAACGAAAGCTGCCAGCAACTAGGACCCTGCAAGTCCTTAGAGCCCCAGATGCCACCAGTCATCTGACACCCAGAGCCTGGGCCAATGACTTCGTTTTCCCCATGGAAAATGGCCTCCATTTCTGGCCACTCGCCCTGACCAAGAGGGTGGTGCCCAGCAAGAAATTTGCAAGCTTTGCTGGATTGCTCCAAATCGAAAGCTGCCACTTGTTGTTGTTCTATTTCTCTAGAGTCCCATCATGCTGTTCTCAGATTGCTAAAGTCCATACCTCCTCGGTGTGTTCTTATGGCTGCAGATCTTCACAGCACAGACGCTTTCTTCTGCATGCTGTTCTTTCCCAGTTCAGGGCTCCTTCAAGGCTCTCCCTGAATGGCTACGCCGCCCCCTTTTATCCCAGTTCTCTTCAATGCTCACAGCTGCAGCCCATCAAGGACAACCAGGACCTGTGGGACAGATATTCAAATAGAATCCATTTCCTCTACTCTAGCCAGTAAGTACTACCCTACAAGTCCTCAGAACCCCAAAGGCCACCTTTCATCTGACACCCAGACCCTGGGGAAAGGACTTCTTTTTCCCATGGCAAATGGCCTCCCTTGGCAGCCACTCACCCTGGCAGAAAGTGGGAGCCTAGCTAGAATGATGCAATCGTTGCTGGATTTTTCCAAAAGAAAAGCTGGCAGCAACTAGGGCCCTGGAAGTACTTAGAGCCTCAAACGCCACCTTGAACATATTCCTGAGACCCTGGGGAAAGGACTTCGTTTTTCCCATGGAAAATGGCCTTCATTTGTGGCCACTTGGCCTGGCAGGCAGGGCAGTGCCAAGCCAGGAATCTACAAACTGTGCTGGATCCTTCCAGAACGAAAGCTGCCAGCAACTAGGACCCTGCAAGTCCTTAGAGCCCCAGATGCCACCAGTCATCTGACACCCAGAGCCTGGGCCAATGACTTCGTTTTCCCCATGGAAAATGGCCTCCATTTCTGGCCACTCGCCCTGACCAAGAGGGTGGTGCCCAGCAAGAAATTTGCAAGCTTTGCTGGATTGCTCCAAATCGAAAGCTGCCACTTGTTGTTGTTCTATTTCTCTAGAGTCCCATCATGCTGTTCTCAGATTGCTAAAGTCCATACCTCCTCGGTGTGTTCTTATGGCTGCAGATCTTCACAGCACAGACGCTTTCTTCTGCATGCTGTTCTTTCCCAGTTCAGGGCTCCTTCAAGGCTCTCCCTGAATGGCTATGCCGCCCCCTTTTATCCCAGTTCTCTTCAATGCTCACAGCTGCAGCCCATCAAGGACAACCAGGACCTGTGGGACAGATATTCAAATAGAATCCATTTCCTCTACTCTAGCCAGTAAGTACTACCCTACAAGTCCTCAGAACCCCAAAGGCCACCTTTCATCTGACACCCAGACCCTGGGGAAAGGACTTCTTTTTCCCATGGCAAATGGCCTCCCTTGGCAGCCACTCACCCTGGCAGAAAGTGGGAGCCTAGCTAGAATGATGCAATCGTTGCTGGATTTTTCCAAAAGAAAAGCTGGCAGCAACTAGGGCCCTGGAAGTACTTAGAGCCTCAAACGCCACCTTGAACATATTACTGAGACCCTGGGGAAAGGACTTCGTTTTTCCCATGGAAAATGGCCTTCATTTGTGGCCACTTGGCCTGGCAGGCAGGGCAGTGCCAAGCCAGGAATCTACAAACTCTGCTGGATCCTTCCAGAACGAAAGCTGCCAGCAACTAGGACCCTGCAAGTCCTTAGAGCCCCAGATGCCACCAGTCATCTGACACCCAGAGCCTGGGCCAATGACTTCGTTTTCCCCATGGAAAATGGCCTCCATTTCTGGCCACTCGCCCTGACCAAGAGGGTGGTGCCCAGCAAGAAATTTGCAAGCTTTGCTGGATTGCTCCAAATCGAAAGCTGCCACTTGTTGTTGTTCTATTTCTCTAGAGTCCCATCATGCTGTTCTCAGATTGCTAAAGTCCATACCTCCTCGGTGTGTTCTTATGGCTGCAGATCTTCACAGCACAGACGCTTTCTTCTGCATGCTGTTCTTTCCCAGTTCAGGGCTCCTTCAAGGCTCTCCCTGAATGGCTACGCCGCCCCCTTTTATCCCAGTTCTCTTCAATGCTCACAGCTGCAGCCCATCAAGGACAACCAGGACCTGTGGGGCAAAGCCTCTAGACAGATATTCAAATAGAATCCATTTCCTCTACTCTAGCCAGTAAGTACTACCCTACAAGTCCTCAGAACCCCAAAGGCCACCTTTCATCTGACACCCAGACCCTGGGGAAAGGACTTCTTTTTCCCATGGCAAATGGCCTCCCTTGGCAGCCACTCACCCTGGCAGAAAGTGGGAGCCTAGCTAGAATGATGCAATCGTTGCTGGATTTTTCCAAAAGAAAAGCTGGCAGCAACTAGGGCCCTGGAAGTACTTAGAGCCTCAAACGCCACCTTGAACATATTCCTGAGACCCTGGGGAAAGGACTTCGTTTTTCCCATGGAAAATGGCCTTCATTTGTGGCCACTTGGCCTGGCAGGCAGGGCAGTGCCAAGCCAGGAATCTACAAACTCTGCTGGATCCTTCCAGAACGAAAGCTGCCAGCAACTAGGACCCTGCAAGTCCTTAGAGCCCCAGATGCCACCAGTCATCTGACACCCAGAGCCTGGGCCAATGACTTCGTTTTCCCCATGGAAAATGGCCTCCATTTCTGGCCACTCGCCCTGACCAAGAGGGTGGTGCCCAGCAAGAAATTTGCAAGCTTTGCTGGATTGCTCCAAATCGAAAGCTGCCACTTGTTGTTGTTCTATTTCTCTAGAGTCCCATCATGCTGTTCTCAGATTGCTAAAGTCCATACCTCCTCGGTGTGTTCTTATGGCTGCAGATCTTCACAGCACAGACGCTTTCTTCTGCATGCTGTTCTTTCCCAGTTCAGGGCTCCTTCAAGGCTCTCCCTGAATGGCTACGCCGCCCCCTTTTATCCCAGTTCTCTTCAATGCTCACAGCTGCAGCCCATCAAGGACAACCAGGACCTGTGGGGCAAAGCCTCTAGACAGATATTCAAATAGAATCCATTTCCTCTACTCTAGCCAGTAAGTACTACCCTACAAGTCCTCAGAACCCCAAAGGCCACCTTTCATCTGACACCCAGACCCTGGGGAAAGGACTTCTTTTTCCCATGGCAAATGGCCTCCCTTGGCAGCCACTCACCCTGGCAGAAAGTGGGAGCCTAGCTAGAATGATGCAATCGTTGCTGGATTTTTCCAAAAGAAAAGCTGGCAGCAACTAGGGCCCTGGAAGTACTTAGAGCCTCAAACGCCACCTTGAACATATTACTGAGACCCTGGGGAAAGGACTTCGTTTTTCCCATGGAAAATGGCCTTCATTTCTGGCCACTTGGCCTGGCAGGCAGGGCAGTGCCAAGCCAGGAATCTACAAACTCTGCTGGATCCTTCCAGAACGAAAGCTGCCAGCAACTAGGACCCTGCAAGTCCTTAGAGCCCCAGATGCCACCAGTCATCTGACACCCAGAGCCTGGGCCAATGACTTCGTTTTCCCCATGGAAAATGGCCTCCATTTCTGGCCACTCGCCCTGACCAAGAGGGTGGTGCCCAGCAAGAAATTTGCAAGCTTTGCTGGATTGCTCCAAATCGAAAGCTGCCACTTGTTGTTGTTCTATTTCTCTAGAGTCCCATCATGCTGTTCTCAGATTGCTAAAGTCCATACCTCCTCGGTGTGTTCTTATGGCTGCAGATCTTCACAGCACAGACGCTTTCTTCTGCATGCTGTTCTTTCCCAGTTCAGGGCTCCTTCAAGGCTCTCCCTGAATGGCTACGCCGCCCCCTTTTATCCCAGTTCTCTTCAATGCTCACAGCTGCAGCCCATCAAGGACAACCAGGACCTGTGGGACAGATATTCAAATAGAATCCATTTCCTCTACTCTAGCCAGTAAGTACTACCCTACAAGTCCTCAGAACCCCAAAGGCCACCTTTCATCTGACACCCAGACCCTGGGGAAAGGACTTCTTTTTCCCATGGCAAATGGCCTCCCTTGGCAGCCACTCACCCTGGCAGAAAGTGGGAGCCTAGCTAGAATGATGCAATCGTTGCTGGATTTTTCCAAAAGAAAAGCTGCCAGCAACTAGGGCCCTGGAAGTACTTAGAGCCTCAAACGCCACCTTGAACATATTACTGAGACCCTGGGGAAAGGACTTCGTTTTCCCCATGGAAAATGGCCTTCATTTGTGGCCACTTGGCCTGGCAGGCAGGGCAGTGCCAAGCCAGGAATCTACAAACTCTGCTGGATCCTTCCAGAACGAAAGCTGCCAGCAACTAGGACCCTGCAAGTCCTTAGAGCCCCAGATGCCACCAGTCATCTGACACCCAGAGCCTGGGCCAATGACTTCGTTTTCCCCATGGAAAATGGCCTCCATTTCTGGCCACTCGCCCTGACCAAGAGGGTGGTGCCCAGCAAGAAATTTGCAAGCTTTGCTGGATTGCTCCAAATCGAAAGCTGCCACTTGTTGTTGTTCTATTTCTCTAGAGTCCCATCATGCTGTTCTCAGATTGCTAAAGTCCATACCTCCTCGGTGTGTTCTTATGGCTGCAGATCTTCACAGCACAGACGCTTTCTTCTGCATGCTGTTCTTTCCCAGTTCAGGGCTCCTTCAAGGCTCTCCCTGAATGGCTACGCCGCCCCCTTTTATCCCAGTTCTCTTCAATGCTCACAGCTGCAGCCCATCAAGGACAACCAGGACCTGTGGGACAGATATTCAAATAGAATCCATTTCCTCTACTCTAGCCAGTAAGTACTACCCTACAAGTCCTCAGAACCCCAAAGGCCACCTTTCATCTGACACCCAGACCCTGGGGAAAGGACTTCTTTTTCCCATGGCAAATGGCCTCCCTTGGCAGCCACTCACCCTGGCAGAAAGTGGGAGCCTAGCTAGAATGATGCAATCGTTGCTGGATTTTTCCAAAAGAAAAGCTGGCAGCAACTAGGGCCCTGGAAGTACTTAGAGCCTCAAACGCCACCTTGAACATATTACTGAGACCCTGGGGAAAGGACTTCGTTTTTCCCATGGAAAATGGCCTTCATTTGTGGCCACTTGGCCTGGCAGGCAGGGCAGTGCCAAGCCAGGAATCTACAAACTCTGCTGGATCCTTCCAGAACGAAAGCTGCCAGCAACTAGGACCCTGCAAGTCCTTAGAGCCCCAGATGCCACCAGTCATCTGACACCCAGAGCCTGGGCCAATGACTTCGTTTTCCCCATGGAAAATGGCCTCCATTTCTGGCCACTCGCCCTGACCAAGAGGGTGGTGCCCAGCAAGAAATTTGCAAGCTTTGCTGGATTGCTCCAAATCGAAAGCTGCCACTTGTTGTTCTTCTATTTCTCTAGAGTCCCATCATGCTGTTCTCAGATTGCTAAAGTCCATACCTCCTCGGTGTGTTCTTATGGCTGCAGATCTTCACAGCACAGACGCTTTCTTCTGCATGCTGTTCTTTCCCAGTTCAGGGCTCCTTCAAGGCTCTCCCTGAATGGCTACGCCGCCCCCTTTTATCCCAGTTCTCTTCAATGCTCACAGCTGCAGCCCATCAAGGACAACCAGGACCTGTGGGACAGATATTCAAATAGAATCCATTTCCTCTACTCTAGCCAGTAAGTACTACCCTACAAGTCCTCAGAACCCCAAAGGCCACCTTTCATCTGACACCCAGACCCTGGGGAAAGGACTTCTTTTTCCCATGGCAAATGGCCTCCCTTGGCAGCCACTCACCCTGGCAGAAAGTGGGAGCCTAGCTAGAATGATGCAATCGTTGCTGGATTTTTCCAAAAGAAAAGCTGGCAGCAACTAGGGCCCTGGAAGTACTTAGAGCCTCAAACGCCACCTTGAACATATTACTGAGACCCTGGGGAAAGGACTTCGTTTTTCCCATGGAAAATGGCCTTCATTTGTGGCCACTTGGCCTGGCAGGCAGGGCAGTGCCAAGCCAGGAATCTACAAACTCTGCTGGATCCTTCCAGAACGAAAGCTGCCAGCAACTAGGACCCTGCAAGTCCTTAGAGCCCCAGATGCCACCAGTCATCTGACACCCAGAGCCTGGGCCAATGACTTCGTTTTCCCCATGGAAAATGGCCTCCATTTCTGGCCACTCGCCCTGACCAAGAGGGTGGTGCCCAGCAAGAAATTTGCAAGCTTTGCTGGATTGCTCCAAATCGAAAGCTGCCACTTGTTGTTGTTCTATTTCTCTAGAGTCCCATCATGCTGTTCTCAGATTGCTAAAGTCCATACCTCCTCGGTGTGTTCTTATGGCTGCAGATCTTCACAGCACAGACGCTTTCTTCTGCATGCTGTTCTTTCCCAGTTCAGGGCTCCTTCAAGGCTCTCCCTGAATGGCTACGCCGCCCCCTTTTATCCCAGTTCTCTTCAATGCTCACAGCTGCAGCCCATCAAGGACAACCAGGACCTGTGGGACAGATATTCTAATAGAATTCATTTCCTCTACTCTAGCCAGTAAGTACTACCCTACAAGTCCTCAGAACCCCAAAGGCCACCTTTCATCTGACACCCAGACCCTGGGGAAAGGACTTCTTTTTCCCATGGCAAATGGCCTCCCTTGGCAGCCACTCACCCTGGCAGAAAGTGGGAGCCTAGCTAGAATGATGCAATCGTTGCTGGATTTTTCCAAAAGAAAAGCTGGCAGCAACTAGGGCCCTGGAAGTACTTAGAGCCTCAAACGCCACCTTGAACATATTACTGAGACCCTGGGGAAAGGACTTCGTTTTTCCCATGGAAAATGGCCTTCATTTCTGGCCACTTGGCCTGGCAGGCAGGGCAGTGCCAAGCCAGGAATCTACAAACTCTGCTGGATCCTTCCAGAACGAAAGCTGCCAGCAACTAGGACCCTGCAAGTCCTTAGAGCCCCAGATGCCACCAGTCATCTGACACCCAGAGCCTGGGCCAATGACTTCGTTTTCCCCATGGAAAATGGCCTCCATTTCTGGCCACTCGCCCTGACCAAGAGGGTGGTGCCCAGCAAGAAATTTGCAAGCTTTGCTGGATTGCTCCAAATCGAAAGCTGCCACTTGTTGTTGTTCTATTTCTCTAGAGTCCCATCATGCTGTTCTCAGATTGCTAAAGTCCATACCTCCTCGGTGTGTTCTTATGGCTGCAGATCTTCACAGCACAGACGCTTTCTTCTGCATGCTGTTCTTTCCCAGTTCAGGGCTCCTTCAAGGCTCTCCCTGAATGGCTACGCCGCCCCCTTTTATCCCAGTTCTCTTCAATGCTCACAGCTGCAGCCCATCAAGGACAACCAGGACCTGTGGGGCAAAGCCTCTAGACAGATATTCAAATAGAATCCATTTCCTCTACTCTAGCCAGTAAGTACTACCCTACAAGTCCTCAGAACCCCAAAGGCCACCTTTCATCTGACACCCAGACCCTGGGGAAAGGACTTCTTTTTCCCATGGCAAATGGCCTCCCTTGGCAGCCACTCACCCTGGCAGAAAGTGGGAGCCTAGCTAGAATGATGCAATCGTTGCTGGATTTTTCCAAAAGAAAAGCTGGCAGCAACTAGGGCCCTGGAAGTACTTAGAGCCTCAAACGCCACCTTGAACATATTACTGAGACCCTGGGGAAAGGACTTCGTTTTTCCCATGGAAAATGGCCTTCATTTCTGGCCACTTGGCCTGGCAGGCAGGGCAGTGCCAAGCCAGGAATCTACAAACTCTGCTGGATCCTTCCAGAACGAAAGCTGCCAGCAACTAGGACCCTGCAAGTCCTTAGAGCCCCAGATGCCACCAGTCATCTGACACCCAGAGCCTGGGCCAATGACTTCGTTTTCCCCATGGAAAATGGCCTCCATTTCTGGCCACTCGCCCTGACCAAGAGGGTGGTGCCCAGCAAGAAATTTGCAAGCTTTGCTGGATTGCTCCAAATCGAAAGCTGCCACTTGTTGTTGTTCTATTTCTCTAGAGTCCCATCATGCTGTTCTCAGATTGCTAAAGTCCATACCTCCTCGGTGTGTTCTTATGGCTGCAGATCTTCACAGCACAGACGCTTTCTTCTGCATGCTGTTCTTTCCCAGTTCAGGGCTCCTTCAAGGCTCTCCCTGAATGGCTACGCCGCCCCCTTTTATCCCAGTTCTCTTCAATGCTCACAGCTGCAGCCCATCAAGGACAACCAGGACCTGTGGGACAGATATTCAAATAGAATCCATTTCCTCTACTCTAGCCAGTAAGTACTACCCTACAAGTCCTCAGAACCCCAAAGGCCACCTTTCATCTGACACCCAGACCCTGGGGAAAGGACTTCTTTTTCCCATGGCAAATGGCCTCCCTTGGCAGCCACTCACCCTGGCAGAAAGTGGGAGCCTAGCTAGAATGATGCAATCGTTGCTGGATTTTTCCAAAAGAAAAGCTGGCAGCAACTAGGGCCCTGGAAGTACTTAGAGCCTCAAACGCCACCTTGAACATATTACTGAGACCCTGGGGAAAGGACTTCGTTTTTCCCATGGAAAATGGCCTTCATTTGTGGCCACTTGGCCTGGCAGGCAGGGCAGTGCCAAGCCAGGAATCTACAAACTCTGCTGGATCCTTCCAGAACGAAAGCTGCCAGCAACTAGGACCCTGCAAGTCCTTAGAGCCCCAGATGCCACCAGTCATCTGACACCCAGAGCCTGGGCCAATGACTTCGTTTTCCCCATGGAAAATGGCCTCCATTTCTGGCCACTCGCCCTGACCAAGAGGGTGGTGCCCAGCAAGAAATTTGCAAGCTTTGCTGGATTGCTCCAAATCGAAAGCTGCCACTTGTTGTTGTTCTATTTCTCTAGAGTCCCATCATGCTGTTCTCAGATTGCTAAAGTCCATACCTCCTCGGTGTGTTCTTATGGCTGCAGATCTTCACAGCACAGACGCTTTCTTCTGCATGCTGTTCTTTCCCAGTTCAGGGCTCCTTCAAGGCTCTCCCTGAATGGCTACGCCGCCCCCTTTTATCCCAGTTCTCTTCAATGCTCACAGCTGCAGCCCATCAAGGACAACCAGGACCTGTGGGACAGATATTCAAATAGAATCCATTTCCTCTACTCTAGCCAGTAAGTACTACCCTACAAGTCCTCAGAACCCCAAAGGCCACCTTTCATCTGACACCCAGACCCTGGGGAAAGGACTTCTTTTTCCCATGGCAAATGGCCTCCCTTGGCAGCCACTCACCCTGGCAGAAAGTGGGAGCCTAGCTAGAATGATGCAATCGTTGCTGGATTTTTCCAAAAGAAAAGCTGGCAGCAACTAGGGCCCTGGAAGTACTTAGAGCCTCAAACGCCACCTTGAACATATTACTGAGACCCTGGGGAAAGGACTTCGTTTTTCCCATGGAAAATGGCCTTCATTTGTGGCCACTTGGCCTGGCAGGCAGGGCAGTGCCAAGCCAGGAATCTACAAACTCTGCTGGATCCTTCCAGAACGAAAGCTGCCAGCAACTAGGACCCTGCAAGTCCTTAGAGCCCCAGATGCCACCAGTCATCTGACACCCAGAGCCTGGGCCAATGACTTCGTTTTCCCCATGGAAAATGGCCTCCATTTCTGGCCACTCGCCCTGACCAAGAGGGTGGTGCCCAGCAAGAAATTTGCAAGCTTTGCTGGATTGCTCCAAATCGAAAGCTGCCACTTGTTGTTGTTCTATTTCTCTAGAGTCCCATCATGCTGTTCTCAGATTGCTAAAGTCCATACCTCCTCGGTGTGTTCTTATGGCTGCAGATCTTCACAGCACAGACGCTTTCTTCTGCATGCTGTTCTTTCCCAGTTCAGGGCTCCTTCAAGGCTCTCCCTGAATGGCTACGCCGCCCCCTTTTATCCCAGTTCTCTTCAATGCTCACAGCTGCAGCCCATCAAGGACAACCAGGACCTGTGGGACAGATATTCAAATAGAATCCATTTCCTCTACTCTAGCCAGTAAGTACTACCCTACAAGTCCTCAGAACCCCAAAGGCCACCTTTCATCTGACACCCAGACCCTGGGGAAAGGACTTCTTTTTCCCATGGCAAATGGCCTCCCTTGGCAGCCACTCACCCTGGCAGAAAGTGGGAGCCTAGCTAGAATGATGCAATCGTTGCTGGATTTTTCCAAAAGAAAAGCTGGCAGCAACTAGGGCCCTGGAAGTACTTAGAGCCTCAAACGCCACCTTGAACATATTACTGAGACCCTGGGGAAAGGACTTCGTTTTTCCCATGGAAAATGGCCTTCATTTGTGGCCACTTGGCCTGGCAGGCAGGGCAGTGCCAAGCCAGGAATCTACAAACTCTGCTGGATCCTTCCAGAACGAAAGCTGCCAGCAACTAGGACCCTGCAAGTCCTTAGAGCCCCAGATGCCACCAGTCATCTGACACCCAGAGCCTGGGCCAATGACTTCGTTTTCCCCATGGAAAATGGCCTCCATTTCTGGCCACTCGCCCTGACCAAGAGGGTGGTGCCCAGCAAGAAATTTGCAAGCTTTGCTGGATTGCTCCAAATCGAAAGCTGCCACTTGTTGTTGTTCTATTTCTCTAGAGTCCCATCATGCTGTTCTCAGATTGCTAAAGTCCATACCTCCTCGGTGTGTTCTTATGGCTGCAGATCTTCACAGCACAGACGCTTTCTTCTGCATGCTGTTCTTTCCCAGTTCAGGGCTCCTTCAAGGCTCTCCCTGAATGGCTACGCCGCCCCCTTTTATCCCAGTTCTCTTCAATGCTCACAGCTGCAGCCCATCAAGGACAACCAGGACCTGTGGGACAGATATTCTAATAGAATTCATTTCCTCTACTCTAGCCAGTAAGTACTACCCTACAAGTCCTCAGAACCCCAAAGGCCACCTTTCATCTGACACCCAGACCCTGGGGAAAGGACTTCTTTTTCCCATGGCAAATGGCCTCCCTTGGCAGCCACTCACCCTGGCAGAAAGTGGGAGCCTAGCTAGAATGATGCAATCGTTGCTGGATTTTTCCAAAAGAAAAGCTGGCAGCAACTAGGGCCCTGGAAGTACTTAGAGCCTCAAACGCCACCTTGAACATATTACTGAGACCCTGGGGAAAGGACTTCGTTTTTCCCATGGAAAATGGCCTTCATTTCTGGCCACTTGGCCTGGCAGGCAGGGCAGTGCCAAGCCAGGAATCTACAAACTCTGCTGGATCCTTCCAGAACGAAAGCTGCCAGCAACTAGGACCCTGCAAGTCCTTAGAGCCCCAGATGCCACCAGTCATCTGACACCCAGAGCCTGGGCCAATGACTTCGTTTTCCCCATGGAAAATGGCCTCCATTTCTGGCCACTCGCCCTGACCAAGAGGGTGGTGCCCAGCAAGAAATTTGCAAGCTTTGCTGGATTGCTCCAAATCGAAAGCTGCCACTTGTTGTTGTTCTATTTCTCTAGAGTCCCATCATGCTGTTCTCAGATTGCTAAAGTCCATACCTCCTCGGTGTGTTCTTATGGCTGCAGATCTTCACAGCACAGACGCTTTCTTCTGCATGCTGTTCTTTCCCAGTTCAGGGCTCCTTCAAGGCTCTCCCTGAATGGCTACGCCGCCCCCTTTTATCCCAGTTCTCTTCAATGCTCACAGCTGCAGCCCATCAAGGACAACCAGGACCTGTGGGACAGATATTCAAATAGAATCCATTTCCTCTACTCTAGCCAGTAAGTACTACCCTACAAGTCCTCAGAACCCCAAAGGCCACCTTTCATCTGACACCCAGACCCTGGGGAAAGGACTTCTTTTTCCCATGGCAAATGGCCTCCCTTGGCAGCCACTCACCCTGGCAGAAAGTGGGAGCCTAGCTAGAATGATGCAATCGTTGCTGGATTTTTCCAAAAGAAAAGCTGGCAGCAACTAGGGCCCTGGAAGTACTTAGAGCCTCAAACGCCACCTTGAACATATTCCTGAGACCCTGGGGAAAGGACTTCGTTTTTCCCATGGAAAATGGCCTTCATTTGTGGCCACTTGGCCTGGCAGGCAGGGCAGTGCCAAGCCAGGAATCTACAAACTGTGCTGGATCCTTCCAGAACGAAAGCTGCCAGCAACTAGGACCCTGCAAGTCCTTAGAGCCCCAGATGCCACCAGTCATCTGACACCCAGAGCCTGGGCCAATGACTTCGTTTTCCCCATGGAAAATGGCCTCCATTTCTGGCCACTCGCCCTGACCAAGAGGGTGGTGCCCAGCAAGAAATTTGCAAGCTTTGCTGGATTGCTCCAAATCGAAAGCTGCCACTTGTTGTTGTTCTATTTCTCTAGAGTCCCATCATGCTGTTCTCAGATTGCTAAAGTCCATACCTCCTCGGTGTGTTCTTATGGCTGCAGATCTTCACAGCACAGACGCTTTCTTCTGCATGCTGTTCTTTCCCAGTTCAGGGCTCCTTCAAGGCTCTCCCTGAATGGCTATGCCGCCCCCTTTTATCCCAGTTCTCTTCAATGCTCACAGCTGCAGCCCATCAAGGACAACCAGGACCTGTGGGACAGATATTCAAATAGAATCCATTTCCTCTACTCTAGCCAGTAAGTACTACCCTACAAGTCCTCAGAACCCCAAAGGCCACCTTTCATCTGACACCCAGACCCTGGGGAAAGGACTTCTTTTTCCCATGGCAAATGGCCTCCCTTGGCAGCCACTCACCCTGGCAGAAAGTGGGAGCCTAGCTAGAATGATGCAATCGTTGCTGGATTTTTCCAAAAGAAAAGCTGGCAGCAACTAGGGCCCTGGAAGTACTTAGAGCCTCAAACGCCACCTTGAACATATTACTGAGACCCTGGGGAAAGGACTTCGTTTTTCCCATGGAAAATGGCCTTCATTTCTGGCCACTTGGCCTGGCAGGCAGGGCAGTGCCAAGCCAGGAATCTACAAACTCTGCTGGATCCTTCCAGAACGAAAGCTGCCAGCAACTAGGACCCTGCAAGTCCTTAGAGCCCCAGATGCCACCAGTCATCTGACACCCAGAGCCTGGGCCAATGACTTCGTTTTCCCCATGGAAAATGGCCTCCATTTCTGGCCACTCGCCCTGACCAAGAGGGTGGTGCCCAGCAAGAAATTTGCAAGCTTTGCTGGATTGCTCCAAATCGAAAGCTGCCACTTGTTGTTGTTCTATTTCTCTAGAGTCCCATCATGCTGTTCTCAGATTGCTAAAGTCCATACCTCCTCGGTGTGTTCTTATGGCTGCAGATCTTCACAGCACAGACGCTTTCTTCTGCATGCTGTTCTTTCCCAGTTCAGGGCTCCTTCAAGGCTCTCCCTGAATGGCTACGCCGCCCCCTTTTATCCCAGTTCTCTTCAATGCTCACAGCTGCAGCCCATCAAGGACAACCAGGACCTGTGGGGCAAAGCCTCTAGACAGATATTCAAATAGAATCCATTTCCTCTACTCTAGCCAGTAAGTACTACCCTACAAGTCCTCAGAACCCCAAAGGCCACCTTTCATCTGACACCCAGACCCTGGGGAAAGGACTTCTTTTTCCCATGGCAAATGGCCTCCCTTGGCAGCCACTCACCCTGGCAGAAAGTGGGAGCCTAGCTAGAATGATGCAATCGTTGCTGGATTTTTCCAAAAGAAAAGCTGGCAGCAACTAGGGCCCTGGAAGTACTTAGAGCCTCAAACGCCACCTTGAACATATTCCTGAGACCCTGGGGAAAGGACTTCGTTTTTCCCATGGAAAATGGCCTTCATTTGTGGCCACTTGGCCTGGCAGGCAGGGCAGTGCCAAGCCAGGAATCTACAAACTCTGCTGGATCCTTCCAGAACGAAAGCTGCCAGCAACTAGGACCCTGCAAGTCCTTAGAGCCCCAGATGCCACCAGTCATCTGACACCCAGAGCCTGGGCCAATGACTTCGTTTTCCCCATGGAAAATGGCCTCCATTTCTGGCCACTCGCCCTGACCAAGAGGGTGGTGCCCAGCAAGAAATTTGCAAGCTTTGCTGGATTGCTCCAAATCGAAAGCTGCCACTTGTTGTTGTTCTATTTCTCTAGAGTCCCATCATGCTGTTCTCAGATTGCTAAAGTCCATACCTCCTCGGTGTGTTCTTATGGCTGCAGATCTTCACAGCACAGACGCTTTCTTCTGCATGCTGTTCTTTCCCAGTTCAGGGCTCCTTCAAGGCTCTCCCTGAATGGCTACGCCGCCCCCTTTTATCCCAGTTCTCTTCAATGCTCACAGCTGCAGCCCATCAAGGACAACCAGGACCTGTGGGGCAAAGCCTCTAGACAGATATTCAAATAGAATCCATTTCCTCTACTCTAGCCAGTAAGTACTACCCTACAAGTCCTCAGAACCCCAAAGGCCACCTTTCATCTGACACCCAGACCCTGGGGAAAGGACTTCTTTTTCCCATGGCAAATGGCCTCCCTTGGCAGCCACTCACCCTGGCAGAAAGTGGGAGCCTAGCTAGAATGATGCAATCGTTGCTGGATTTTTCCAAAAGAAAAGCTGGCAGCAACTAGGGCCCTGGAAGTACTTAGAGCCTCAAACGCCACCTTGAACATATTACTGAGACCCTGGGGAAAGGACTTCGTTTTTCCCATGGAAAATGGCCTTCATTTCTGGCCACTTGGCCTGGCAGGCAGGGCAGTGCCAAGCCAGGAATCTACAAACTCTGCTGGATCCTTCCAGAACGAAAGCTGCCAGCAACTAGGACCCTGCAAGTCCTTAGAGCCCCAGATGCCACCAGTCATCTGACACCCAGAGCCTGGGCCAATGACTTCGTTTTCCCCATGGAAAATGGCCTCCATTTCTGGCCACTCGCCCTGACCAAGAGGGTGGTGCCCAGCAAGAAATTTGCAAGCTTTGCTGGATTGCTCCAAATCGAAAGCTGCCACTTGTTGTTGTTCTATTTCTCTAGAGTCCCATCATGCTGTTCTCAGATTGCTAAAGTCCATACCTCCTCGGTGTGTTCTTATGGCTGCAGATCTTCACAGCACAGACGCTTTCTTCTGCATGCTGTTCTTTCCCAGTTCAGGGCTCCTTCAAGGCTCTCCCTGAATGGCTACGCCGCCCCCTTTTATCCCAGTTCTCTTCAATGCTCACAGCTGCAGCCCATCAAGGACAACCAGGACCTGTGGGACAGATATTCAAATAGAATCCATTTCCTCTACTCTAGCCAGTAAGTACTACCCTACAAGTCCTCAGAACCCCAAAGGCCACCTTTCATCTGACACCCAGACCCTGGGGAAAGGACTTCTTTTTCCCATGGCAAATGGCCTCCCTTGGCAGCCACTCACCCTGGCAGAAAGTGGGAGCCTAGCTAGAATGATGCAATCGTTGCTGGATTTTTCCAAAAGAAAAGCTGGCAGCAACTAGGGCCCTGGAAGTACTTAGAGCCTCAAACGCCACCTTGAACATATTACTGAGACCCTGGGGAAAGGACTTCGTTTTTCCCATGGAAAATGGCCTTCATTTCTGGCCACTTGGCCTGGCAGGCAGGGCAGTGCCAAGCCAGGAATCTACAAACTCTGCTGGATCCTTCCAGAACGAAAGCTGCCAGCAACTAGGACCCTGCAAGTCCTTAGAGCCCCAGATGCCACCAGTCATCTGACACCCAGAGCCTGGGCCAATGACTTCGTTTTCCCCATGGAAAATGGCCTCCATTTCTGGCCACTCGCCCTGACCAAGAGGGTGGTGCCCAGCAAGAAATTTGCAAGCTTTGCTGGATTGCTCCAAATCGAAAGCTGCCACTTGTTGTTGTTCTATTTCTCTAGAGTCCCATCATGCTGTTCTCAGATTGCTAAAGTCCATACCTCCTCGGTGTGTTCTTATGGCTGCAGATCTTCACAGCACAGACGCTTTCTTCTGCATGCTGTTCTTTCCCAGTTCAGGGCTCCTTCAAGGCTCTCCCTGAATGGCTACGCCGCCCCCTTTTATCCCAGTTCTCTTCAATGCTCACAGCTGCAGCCCATCAAGGACAACCAGGACCTGTGGGACAGATATTCAAATAGAATCCATTTCCTCTACTCTAGCCAGTAAGTACTACCCTACAAGTCCTCAGAACCCCAAAGGCCACCTTTCATCTGACACCCAGACCCTGGGGAAAGGACTTCTTTTTCCCATGGCAAATGGCCTCCCTTGGCAGCCACTCACCCTGGCAGAAAGTGGGAGCCTAGCTAGAATGATGCAATCGTTGCTGGATTTTTCCAAAAGAAAAGCTGGCAGCAACTAGGGCCCTGGAAGTACTTAGAGCCTCAAACGCCACCTTGAACATATTACTGAGACCCTGGGGAAAGGACTTCGTTTTTCCCATGGAAAATGGCCTTCATTTGTGGCCACTTGGCCTGGCAGGCAGGGCAGTGCCAAGCCAGGAATCTACAAACTCTGCTGGATCCTTCCAGAACGAAAGCTGCCAGCAACTAGGACCCTGCAAGTCCTTAGAGCCCCAGATGCCACCAGTCATCTGACACCCAGAGCCTGGGCCAATGACTTCGTTTTCCCCATGGAAAATGGCCTCCATTTCTGGCCACTCGCCCTGACCAAGAGGGTGGTGCCCAGCAAGAAATTTGCAAGCTTTGCTGGATTGCTCCAAATCGAAAGCTGCCACTTGTTGTTGTTCTATTTCTCTAGAGTCCCATCATGCTGTTCTCAGATTGCTAAAGTCCATACCTCCTCGGTGTGTTCTTATGGCTGCAGATCTTCACAGCACAGACGCTTTCTTCTGCATGCTGTTCTTTCCCAGTTCAGGGCTCCTTCAAGGCTCTCCCTGAATGGCTACGCCGCCCCCTTTTATCCCAGTTCTCTTCAATGCTCACAGCTGCAGCCCATCAAGGACAACCAGGACCTGTGGGACAGATATTCAAATAGAATCCATTTCCTCTACTCTAGCCAGTAAGTACTACCCTACAAGTCCTCAGAACCCCAAAGGCCACCTTTCATCTGACACCCAGACCCTGGGGAAAGGACTTCTTTTTCCCATGGCAAATGGCCTCCCTTGGCAGCCACTCACCCTGGCAGAAAGTGGGAGCCTAGCTAGAATGATGCAATCGTTGCTGGATTTTTCCAAAAGAAAAGCTGGCAGCAACTAGGGCCCTGGAAGTACTTAGAGCCTCAAACGCCACCTTGAACATATTACTGAGACCCTGGGGAAAGGACTTCGTTTTTCCCATGGAAAATGGCCTTCATTTGTGGCCACTTGGCCTGGCAGGCAGGGCAGTGCCAAGCCAGGAATCTACAAACTCTGCTGGATCCTTCCAGAACGAAAGCTGCCAGCAACTAGGACCCTGCAAGTCCTTAGAGCCCCAGATGCCACCAGTCATCTGACACCCAGAGCCTGGGCCAATGACTTCGTTTTCCCCATGGAAAATGGCCTCCATTTCTGGCCACTCGCCCTGACCAAGAGGGTGGTGCCCAGCAAGAAATTTGCAAGCTTTGCTGGATTGCTCCAAATCGAAAGCTGCCACTTGTTGTTGTTCTATTTCTCTAGAGTCCCATCATGCTGTTCTCAGATTGCTAAAGTCCATACCTCCTCGGTGTGTTCTTATGGCTGCAGATCTTCACAGCACAGACGCTTTCTTCTGCATGCTGTTCTTTCCCAGTTCAGGGCTCCTTCAAGGCTCTCCCTGAATGGCTACGCCGCCCCCTTTTATCCCAGTTCTCTTCAATGCTCACAGCTGCAGCCCATCAAGGACAACCAGGACCTGTGGGACAGATATTCTAATAGAATTCATTTCCTCTACTCTAGCCAGTAAGTACTACCCTACAAGTCCTCAGAACCCCAAAGGCCACCTTTCATCTGACACCCAGACCCTGGGGAAAGGACTTCTTTTTCCCATGGCAAATGGCCTCCCTTGGCAGCCACTCACCCTGGCAGAAAGTGGGAGCCTAGCTAGAATGATGCAATCGTTGCTGGATTTTTCCAAAAGAAAAGCTGGCAGCAACTAGGGCCCTGGAAGTACTTAGAGCCTCAAACGCCACCTTGAACATATTACTGAGACCCTGGGGAAAGGACTTCGTTTTTCCCATGGAAAATGGCCTTCATTTCTGGCCACTTGGCCTGGCAGGCAGGGCAGTGCCAAGCCAGGAATCTACAAACTCTGCTGGATCCTTCCAGAACGAAAGCTGCCAGCAACTAGGACCCTGCAAGTCCTTAGAGCCCCAGATGCCACCAGTCATCTGACACCCAGAGCCTGGGCCAATGACTTCGTTTTCCCCATGGAAAATGGCCTCCATTTCTGGCCACTCGCCCTGACCAAGAGGGTGGTGCCCAGCAAGAAATTTGCAAGCTTTGCTGGATTGCTCCAAATCGAAAGCTGCCACTTGTTGTTGTTCTATTTCTCTAGAGTCCCATCATGCTGTTCTCAGATTGCTAAAGTCCATACCTCCTCGGTGTGTTCTTATGGCTGCAGATCTTCACAGCACAGACGCTTTCTTCTGCATGCTGTTCTTTCCCAGTTCAGGGCTCCTTCAAGGCTCTCCCTGAATGGCTACGCCGCCCCCTTTTATCCCAGTTCTCTTCAATGCTCACAGCTGCAGCCCATCAAGGACAACCAGGACCTGTGGGACAGATATTCAAATAGAATCCATTTCCTCTACTCTAGCCAGTAAGTACTACCCTACAAGTCCTCAGAACCCCAAAGGCCACCTTTCATCTGACACCCAGACCCTGGGGAAAGGACTTCTTTTTCCCATGGCAAATGGCCTCCCTTGGCAGCCACTCACCCTGGCAGAAAGTGGGAGCCTAGCTAGAATGATGCAATCGTTGCTGGATTTTTCCAAAAGAAAAGCTGGCAGCAACTAGGGCCCTGGAAGTACTTAGAGCCTCAAACGCCACCTTGAACATATTCCTGAGACCCTGGGGAAAGGACTTCGTTTTTCCCATGGAAAATGGCCTTCATTTCTGGCCACTTGGCCTGGCAGGCAGGGCAGTGCCAAGCCAGGAATCTACAAACTCTGCTGGATCCTTCCAGAACGAAAGCTGCCAGCAACTAGGACCCTGCAAGTCCTTAGAGCCCCAGATGCCACCAGTCATCTGACACCCAGAGCCTGGGCCAATGACTTCGTTTTCCCCATGGAAAATGGCCTCCATTTCTGGCCACTCGCCCTGACCAAGAGGGTGGTGCCCAGCAAGAAATTTGCAAGCTTTGCTGGATTGCTCCAAATCGAAAGCTGCCACTTGTTGTTGTTCTATTTCTCTAGAGTCCCATCATGCTGTTCTCAGATTGCTAAAGTCCATACCTCCTCGGTGTGTTCTTATGGCTGCAGATCTTCACAGCACAGACGCTTTCTTCTGCATGCTGTTCTTTCCCAGTTCAGGGCTCCTTCAAGGCTCTCCCTGAATGGCTATGCCGCCCCCTTTTATCCCAGTTCTCTTCAATGCTCACAGCTGCAGCCCATCAAGGACAACCAGGACCTGTGGGACAGATATTCAAATAGAATCCATTTCCTCTACTCTAGCCAGTAAGTACTACCCTACAAGTCCTCAGAACCCCAAAGGCCACCTTTCATCTGACACCCAGACCCTGGGGAAAGGACTTCTTTTTCCCATGGCAAATGGCCTCCCTTGGCAGCCACTCACCCTGGCAGAAAGTGGGAGCCTAGCTAGAATGATGCAATCGTTGCTGGATTTTTCCAAAAGAAAAGCTGGCAGCAACTAGGGCCCTGGAAGTACTTAGAGCCTCAAACGCCACCTTGAACATATTACTGAGACCCTGGGGAAAGGACTTCGTTTTTCCCATGGAAAATGGCCTTCATTTCTGGCCACTTGGCCTGGCAGGCAGGGCAGTGCCAAGCCAGGAATCTACAAACTCTGCTGGATCCTTCCAGAACGAAAGCTGCCAGCAACTAGGACCCTGCAAGTCCTTAGAGCCCCAGATGCCACCAGTCATCTGACACCCAGAGCCTGGGCCAATGACTTCGTTTTCCCCATGGAAAATGGCCTCCATTTCTGGCCACTCGCCCTGACCAAGAGGGTGGTGCCCAGCAAGAAATTTGCAAGCTTTGCTGGATTGCTCCAAATCGAAAGCTGCCACTTGTTGTTGTTCTATTTCTCTAGAGTCCCATCATGCTGTTCTCAGATTGCTAAAGTCCATACCTCCTCGGTGTGTTCTTATGGCTGCAGATCTTCACAGCACAGACGCTTTCTTCTGCATGCTGTTCTTTCCCAGTTCAGGGCTCCTTCAAGGCTCTCCCTGAATGGCTACGCCGCCCCCTTTTATCCCAGTTCTCTTCAATGCTCACAGCTGCAGCCCATCAAGGACAACCAGGACCTGTGGGGCAAAGCCTCTAGACAGATATTCAAATAGAATCCATTTCCTCTACTCTAGCCAGTAAGTACTACCCTACAAGTCCTCAGAACCCCAAAGGCCACCTTTCATCTGACACCCAGACCCTGGGGAAAGGACTTCTTTTTCCCATGGCAAATGGCCTCCCTTGGCAGCCACTCACCCTGGCAGAAAGTGGGAGCCTAGCTAGAATGATGCAATCGTTGCTGGATTTTTCCAAAAGAAAAGCTGGCAGCAACTAGGGCCCTGGAAGTACTTAGAGCCTCAAACGCCACCTTGAACATATTCCTGAGACCCTGGGGAAAGGACTTCGTTTTTCCCATGGAAAATGGCCTTCATTTGTGGCCACTTGGCCTGGCAGGCAGGGCAGTGCCAAGCCAGGAATCTACAAACTCTGCTGGATCCTTCCAGAACGAAAGCTGCCAGCAACTAGGACCCTGCAAGTCCTTAGAGCCCCAGATGCCACCAGTCATCTGACACCCAGAGCCTGGGCCAATGACTTCGTTTTCCCCATGGAAAATGGCCTCCATTTCTGGCCACTCGCCCTGACCAAGAGGGTGGTGCCCAGCAAGAAATTTGCAAGCTTTGCTGGATTGCTCCAAATCGAAAGCTGCCACTTGTTGTTGTTCTATTTCTCTAGAGTCCCATCATGCTGTTCTCAGATTGCTAAAGTCCATACCTCCTCGGTGTGTTCTTATGGCTGCAGATCTTCACAGCACAGACGCTTTCTTCTGCATGCTGTTCTTTCCCAGTTCAGGGCTCCTTCAAGGCTCTCCCTGAATGGCTACGCCGCCCCCTTTTATCCCAGTTCTCTTCAATGCTCACAGCTGCAGCCCATCAAGGACAACCAGGACCTGTGGGGCAAAGCCTCTAGACAGATATTCAAATAGAATCCATTTCCTCTACTCTAGCCAGTAAGTACTACCCTACAAGTCCTCAGAACCCCAAAGGCCACCTTTCATCTGACACCCAGACCCTGGGGAAAGGACTTCTTTTTCCCATGGCAAATGGCCTCCCTTGGCAGCCACTCACCCTGGCAGAAAGTGGGAGCCTAGCTAGAATGATGCAATCGTTGCTGGATTTTTCCAAAAGAAAAGCTGGCAGCAACTAGGGCCCTGGAAGTACTTAGAGCCTCAAACGCCACCTTGAACATATTACTGAGACCCTGGGGAAAGGACTTCGTTTTTCCCATGGAAAATGGCCTTCATTTCTGGCCACTTGGCCTGGCAGGCAGGGCAGTGCCAAGCCAGGAATCTACAAACTCTGCTGGATCCTTCCAGAACGAAAGCTGCCAGCAACTAGGACCCTGCAAGTCCTTAGAGCCCCAGATGCCACCAGTCATCTGACACCCAGAGCCTGGGCCAATGACTTCGTTTTCCCCATGGAAAATGGCCTCCATTTCTGGCCACTCGCCCTGACCAAGAGGGTGGTGCCCAGCAAGAAATTTGCAAGCTTTGCTGGATTGCTCCAAATCGAAAGCTGCCACTTGTTGTTGTTCTATTTCTCTAGAGTCCCATCATGCTGTTCTCAGATTGCTAAAGTCCATACCTCCTCGGTGTGTTCTTATGGCTGCAGATCTTCACAGCACAGACGCTTTCTTCTGCATGCTGTTCTTTCCCAGTTCAGGGCTCCTTCAAGGCTCTCCCTGAATGGCTACGCCGCCCCCTTTTATCCCAGTTCTCTTCAATGCTCACAGCTGCAGCCCATCAAGGACAACCAGGACCTGTGGGACAGATATTCAAATAGAATCCATTTCCTCTACTCTAGCCAGTAAGTACTACCCTACAAGTCCTCAGAACCCCAAAGGCCACCTTTCATCTGACACCCAGACCCTGGGGAAAGGACTTCTTTTTCCCATGGCAAATGGCCTCCCTTGGCAGCCACTCACCCTGGCAGAAAGTGGGAGCCTAGCTAGAATGATGCAATCGTTGCTGGATTTTTCCAAAAGAAAAGCTGGCAGCAACTAGGGCCCTGGAAGTACTTAGAGCCTCAAACGCCACCTTGAACATATTACTGAGACCCTGGGGAAAGGACTTCGTTTTTCCCATGGAAAATGGCCTTCATTTGTGGCCACTTGGCCTGGCAGGCAGGGCAGTGCCAAGCCAGGAATCTACAAACTCTGCTGGATCCTTCCAGAACGAAAGCTGCCAGCAACTAGGACCCTGCAAGTCCTTAGAGCCCCAGATGCCACCAGTCATCTGACACCCAGAGCCTGGGCCAATGACTTCGTTTTCCCCATGGAAAATGGCCTCCATTTCTGGCCACTCGCCCTGACCAAGAGGGTGGTGCCCAGCAAGAAATTTGCAAGCTTTGCTGGATTGCTCCAAATCGAAAGCTGCCACTTGTTGTTGTTCTATTTCTCTAGAGTCCCATCATGCTGTTCTCAGATTGCTAAAGTCCATACCTCCTCGGTGTGTTCTTATGGCTGCAGATCTTCACAGCACAGACGCTTTCTTCTGCATGCTGTTCTTTCCCAGTTCAGGGCTCCTTCAAGGCTCTCCCTGAATGGCTACGCCGCCCCCTTTTATCCCAGTTCTCTTCAATGCTCACAGCTGCAGCCCATCAAGGACAACCAGGACCTGTGGGACAGATATTCAAATAGAATCCATTTCCTCTACTCTAGCCAGTAAGTACTACCCTACAAGTCCTCAGAACCCCAAAGGCCACCTTTCATCTGACACCCAGACCCTGGGGAAAGGACTTCTTTTTCCCATGGCAAATGGCCTCCCTTGGCAGCCACTCACCCTGGCAGAAAGTGGGAGCCTAGCTAGAATGATGCAATCGTTGCTGGATTTTTCCAAAAGAAAAGCTGGCAGCAACTAGGGCCCTGGAAGTACTTAGAGCCTCAAACGCCACCTTGAACATATTCCTGAGACCCTGGGGAAAGGACTTCGTTTTTCCCATGGAAAATGGCCTTCATTTGTGGCCACTTGGCCTGGCAGGCAGGGCAGTGCCAAGCCAGGAATCTACAAACTCTGCTGGATCCTTCCAGAACGAAAGCTGCCAGCAACTAGGACCCTGCAAGTCCTTAGAGCCCCAGATGCCACCAGTCATCTGACACCCAGAGCCTGGGCCAATGACTTCGTTTTCCCCATGGAAAATGGCCTCCATTTCTGGCCACTCGCCCTGACCAAGAGGGTGGTGCCCAGCAAGAAATTTGCAAGCTTTGCTGGATTGCTCCAAATCGAAAGCTGCCACTTGTTGTTCTTCTATTTCTCTAGAGTCCCATCATGCTGTTCTCAGATTGCTAAAGTCCATACCTCCTCGGTGTGTTCTTATGGCTGCAGATCTTCACAGCACAGACGCTTTCTTCTGCATGCTGTTCTTTCCCAGTTCAGGGCTCCTTCAAGGCTCTCCCTGAATGGCTACGCCGCCCCCTTTTATCCCAGTTCTCTTCAATGCTCACAGCTGCAGCCCATCAAGGACAACCAGGACCTGTGGGACAGATATTCAAATAGAATCCATTTCCTCTACTCTAGCCAGTAAGTACTACCCTACAAGTCCTCAGAACCCCAAAGGCCACCTTTCATCTGACACCCAGACCCTGGGGAAAGGACTTCTTTTTCCCATGGCAAATGGCCTCCCTTGGCAGCCACTCACCCTGGCAGAAAGTGGGAGCCTAGCTAGAATGATGCAATCGTTGCTGGATTTTTCCAAAAGAAAAGCTGGCAGCAACTAGGGCCCTGGAAGTACTTAGAGCCTCAAACGCCACCTTGAACATATTCCTGAGACCCTGGGGAAAGGACTTCGTTTTTCCCATGGAAAATGGCCTTCATTTGTGGCCACTTGGCCTGGCAGGCAGGGCAGTGCCAAGCCAGGAATCTACAAACTCTGCTGGATCCTTCCAGAACGAAAGCTGCCAGCAACTAGGACCCTGCAAGTCCTTAGAGCCCCAGATGCCACCAGTCATCTGACACCCAGAGCCTGGGCCAATGACTTCGTTTTCCCCATGGAAAATGGCCTCCATTTCTGGCCACTCGCCCTGACCAAGAGGGTGGTGCCCAGCAAGAAATTTGCAAGCTTTGCTGGATTGCTCCAAATCGAAAGCTGCCACTTGTTGTTCTTCTATTTCTCTAGAGTCCCATCATGCTGTTCTCAGATTGCTAAAGTCCATACCTCCTCGGTGTGTTCTTATGGCTGCAGATCTTCACAGCACAGACGCTTTCTTCTGCATGCTGTTCTTTCCCAGTTCAGGGCTCCTTCAAGGCTCTCCCTGAATGGCTACGCCGCCCCCTTTTATCCCAGTTCTCTTCAATGCTCACAGCTGCAGCCCATCAAGGACAACCAGGACCTGTGGGGCAAAGCCTCTAGACAGATATTCAAATAGAATCCATTTCCTCTACTCTAGCCAGTAAGTACTACCCTACAAGTCCTCAGAACCCCAAAGGCCACCTTTCATCTGACACCCAGACCCTGGGGAAAGGACTTCTTTTTCCCATGGCAAATGGCCTCCCTTGGCAGCCACTCACCCTGGCAGAAAGTGGGAGCCTAGCTAGAATGATGCAATCGTTGCTGGATTTTTCCAAAAGAAAAGCTGCCAGCAACTAGGGCCCTGGAAGTACTTAGAGCCTCAAACGCCACCTTGAACATATTACTGAGACCCTGGGGAAAGGACTTCGTTTTTCCCATGGAAAATGGCCTTCATTTCTGGCCACTTGGCCTGGCAGGCAGGGCAGTGCCAAGCCAGGAATCTACAAACTCTGCTGGATCCTTCCAGAACGAAAGCTGCCAGCAACTAGGACCCTGCAAGTCCTTAGAGCCCCAGATGCCACCAGTCATCTGACACCCAGAGCCTGGGCCAATGACTTCGTTTTCCCCATGGAAAATGGCCTCCATTTCTGGCCACTCGCCCTGACCAAGAGGGTGGTGCCCAGCAAGAAATTTGCAAGCTTTGCTGGATTGCTCCAAATCGAAAGCTGCCACTTGTTGTTGTTCTATTTCTCTAGAGTCCCATCATGCTGTTCTCAGATTGCTAAAGTCCATACCTCCTCGGTGTGTTCTTATGGCTGCAGATCTTCACAGCACAGACGCTTTCTTCTGCATGCTGTTCTTTCCCAGTTCAGGGCTCCTTCAAGGCTCTCCCTGAATGGCTACGCCGCCCCCTTTTATCCCAGTTCTCTTCAATGCTCACAGCTGCAGCCCATCAAGGACAACCAGGACCTGTGGGACAGATATTCAAATAGAATCCATTTCCTCTACTCTAGCCAGTAAGTACTACCCTACAAGTCCTCAGAACCCCAAAGGCCACCTTTCATCTGACACCCAGACCCTGGGGAAAGGACTTCTTTTTCCCATGGCAAATGGCCTCCCTTGGCAGCCACTCACCCTGGCAGAAAGTGGGAGCCTAGCTAGAATGATGCAATCGTTGCTGGATTTTTCCAAAAGAAAAGCTGGCAGCAACTAGGGCCCTGGAAGTACTTAGAGCCTCAAACGCCACCTTGAACATATTACTGAGACCCTGGGGAAAGGACTTCGTTTTTCCCATGGAAAATGGCCTTCATTTGTGGCCACTTGGCCTGGCAGGCAGGGCAGTGCCAAGCCAGGAATCTACAAACTCTGCTGGATCCTTCCAGAACGAAAGCTGCCAGCAACTAGGACCCTGCAAGTCCTTAGAGCCCCAGATGCCACCAGTCATCTGACACCCAGAGCCTGGGCCAATGACTTCGTTTTCCCCATGGAAAATGGCCTCCATTTCTGGCCACTCGCCCTGACCAAGAGGGTGGTGCCCAGCAAGAAATTTGCAAGCTTTGCTGGATTGCTCCAAATCGAAAGCTGCCACTTGTTGTTGTTCTATTTCTCTAGAGTCCCATCATGCTGTTCTCAGATTGCTAAAGTCCATACCTCCTCGGTGTGTTCTTATGGCTGCAGATCTTCACAGCACAGACGCTTTCTTCTGCATGCTGTTCTTTCCCAGTTCAGGGCTCCTTCAAGGCTCTCCCTGAATGGCTACGCCGCCCCCTTTTATCCCAGTTCTCTTCAATGCTCACAGCTGCAGCCCATCAAGGACAACCAGGACCTGTGGGACAGATATTCAAATAGAATCCATTTCCTCTACTCTAGCCAGTAAGTACTACCCTACAAGTCCTCAGAACCCCAAAGGCCACCTTTCATCTGACACCCAGACCCTGGGGAAAGGACTTCTTTTTCCCATGGCAAATGGCCTCCCTTGGCAGCCACTCACCCTGGCAGAAAGTGGGAGCCTAGCTAGAATGATGCAATCGTTGCTGGATTTTTCCAAAAGAAAAGCTGGCAGCAACTAGGGCCCTGGAAGTACTTAGAGCCTCAAACGCCACCTTGAACATATTACTGAGACCCTGGGGAAAGGACTTCGTTTTTCCCATGGAAAATGGCCTTCATTTGTGGCCACTTGGCCTGGCAGGCAGGGCAGTGCCAAGCCAGGAATCTACAAACTCTGCTGGATCCTTCCAGAACGAAAGCTGCCAGCAACTAGGACCCTGCAAGTCCTTAGAGCCCCAGATGCCACCAGTCATCTGACACCCAGAGCCTGGGCCAATGACTTCGTTTTCCCCATGGAAAATGGCCTCCATTTCTGGCCACTCGCCCTGACCAAGAGGGTGGTGCCCAGCAAGAAATTTGCAAGCTTTGCTGGATTGCTCCAAATCGAAAGCTGCCACTTGTTGTTGTTCTATTTCTCTAGAGTCCCATCATGCTGTTCTCAGATTGCTAAAGTCCATACCTCCTCGGTGTGTTCTTATGGCTGCAGATCTTCACAGCACAGACGCTTTCTTCTGCATGCTGTTCTTTCCCAGTTCAGGGCTCCTTCAAGGCTCTCCCTGAATGGCTACGCCGCCCCCTTTTATCCCAGTTCTCTTCAATGCTCACAGCTGCAGCCCATCAAGGACAACCAGGACCTGTGGGACAGATATTCAAATAGAATCCATTTCCTCTACTCTAGCCAGTAAGTACTACCCTACAAGTCCTCAGAACCCCAAAGGCCACCTTTCATCTGACACCCAGACCCTGGGGAAAGGACTTCTTTTTCCCATGGCAAATGGCCTCCCTTGGCAGCCACTCACCCTGGCAGAAAGTGGGAGCCTAGCTAGAATGATGCAATCGTTGCTGGATTTTTCCAAAAGAAAAGCTGGCAGCAACTAGGGCCCTGGAAGTACTTAGAGCCTCAAACGCCACCTTGAACATATTACTGAGACCCTGGGGAAAGGACTTCGTTTTTCCCATGGAAAATGGCCTTCATTTGTGGCCACTTGGCCTGGCAGGCAGGGCAGTGCCAAGCCAGGAATCTACAAACTCTGCTGGATCCTTCCAGAACGAAAGCTGCCAGCAACTAGGACCCTGCAAGTCCTTAGAGCCCCAGATGCCACCAGTCATCTGACACCCAGAGCCTGGGCCAATGACTTCGTTTTCCCCATGGAAAATGGCCTCCATTTCTGGCCACTCGCCCTGACCAAGAGGGTGGTGCCCAGCAAGAAATTTGCAAGCTTTGCTGGATTGCTCCAAATCGAAAGCTGCCACTTGTTGTTGTTCTATTTCTCTAGAGTCCCATCATGCTGTTCTCAGATTGCTAAAGTCCATACCTCCTCGGTGTGTTCTTATGGCTGCAGATCTTCACAGCACAGACGCTTTCTTCTGCATGCTGTTCTTTCCCAGTTCAGGGCTCCTTCAAGGCTCTCCCTGAATGGCTACGCCGCCCCCTTTTATCCCAGTTCTCTTCAATGCTCACAGCTGCAGCCCATCAAGGACAACCAGGACCTGTGGGACAGATATTCTAATAGAATTCATTTCCTCTACTCTAGCCAGTAAGTACTACCCTACAAGTCCTCAGAACCCCAAAGGCCACCTTTCATCTGACACCCAGACCCTGGGGAAAGGACTTCTTTTTCCCATGGCAAATGGCCTCCCTTGGCAGCCACTCACCCTGGCAGAAAGTGGGAGCCTAGCTAGAATGATGCAATCGTTGCTGGATTTTTCCAAAAGAAAAGCTGGCAGCAACTAGGGCCCTGGAAGTACTTAGAGCCTCAAACGCCACCTTGAACATATTACTGAGACCCTGGGGAAAGGACTTCGTTTTTCCCATGGAAAATGGCCTTCATTTCTGGCCACTTGGCCTGGCAGGCAGGGCAGTGCCAAGCCAGGAATCTACAAACTCTGCTGGATCCTTCCAGAACGAAAGCTGCCAGCAACTAGGACCCTGCAAGTCCTTAGAGCCCCAGATGCCACCAGTCATCTGACACCCAGAGCCTGGGCCAATGACTTCGTTTTCCCCATGGAAAATGGCCTCCATTTCTGGCCACTCGCCCTGACCAAGAGGGTGGTGCCCAGCAAGAAATTTGCAAGCTTTGCTGGATTGCTCCAAATCGAAAGCTGCCACTTGTTGTTGTTCTATTTCTCTAGAGTCCCATCATGCTGTTCTCAGATTGCTAAAGTCCATACCTCCTCGGTGTGTTCTTATGGCTGCAGATCTTCACAGCACAGACGCTTTCTTCTGCATGCTGTTCTTTCCCAGTTCAGGGCTCCTTCAAGGCTCTCCCTGAATGGCTACGCCGCCCCCTTTTATCCCAGTTCTCTTCAATGCTCACAGCTGCAGCCCATCAAGGACAACCAGGACCTGTGGGGCAAAGCCTCTAGACAGATATTCAAATAGAATCCATTTCCTCTACTCTAGCCAGTAAGTACTACCCTACAAGTCCTCAGAACCCCAAAGGCCACCTTTCATCTGACACCCAGACCCTGGGGAAAGGACTTCTTTTTCCCATGGCAAATGGCCTCCCTTGGCAGCCACTCACCCTGGCAGAAAGTGGGAGCCTAGCTAGAATGATGCAATCGTTGCTGGATTTTTCCAAAAGAAAAGCTGGCAGCAACTAGGGCCCTGGAAGTACTTAGAGCCTCAAACGCCACCTTGAACATATTCCTGAGACCCTGGGGAAAGGACTTCGTTTTTCCCATGGAAAATGGCCTTCATTTGTGGCCACTTGGCCTGGCAGGCAGGGCAGTGCCAAGCCAGGAATCTACAAACTCTGCTGGATCCTTCCAGAACGAAAGCTGCCAGCAACTAGGACCCTGCAAGTCCTTAGAGCCCCAGATGCCACCAGTCATCTGACACCCAGAGCCTGGGCCAATGACTTCGTTTTCCCCATGGAAAATGGCCTCCATTTCTGGCCACTCGCCCTGACCAAGAGGGTGGTGCCCAGCAAGAAATTTGCAAGCTTTGCTGGATTGCTCCAAATCGAAAGCTGCCACTTGTTGTTGTTCTATTTCTCTAGAGTCCCATCATGCTGTTCTCAGATTGCTAAAGTCCATACCTCCTCGGTGTGTTCTTATGGCTGCAGATCTTCACAGCACAGACGCTTTCTTCTGCATGCTGTTCTTTCCCAGTTCAGGGCTCCTTCAAGGCTCTCCCTGAATGGCTACGCCGCCCCCTTTTATCCCAGTTCTCTTCAATGCTCACAGCTGCAGCCCATCAAGGACAACCAGGACCTGTGGGACAGATATTCAAATAGAATTCATTTCCTCTACTCTAGCCAGTAAGTACTACCCTACAAGTCCTCAGAACCCCAAAGGCCACCTTTCATCTGACACCCAGACCCTGGGGAAAGGACTTCTTTTTCCCATGGCAAATGGCCTCCCTTGGCAGCCACTCACCCTGGCAGAAAGTGGGAGCCTAGCTAGAATGATGCAATCGTTGCTGGATTTTTCCAAAAGAAAAGCTGGCAGCAACTAGGGCCCTGGAAGTACTTAGAGCCTCAAACGCCACCTTGAACATATTACTGAGACCCTGGGGAAAGGACTTCGTTTTTCCCATGGAAAATGGCCTTCATTTGTGGCCACTTGGCCTGGCAGGCAGGGCAGTGCCAAGCCAGGAATCTACAAACTCTGCTGGATCCTTCCAGAACGAAAGCTGCCAGCAACTAGGACCCTGCAAGTCCTTAGAGCCCCAGATGCCACCAGTCATCTGACACCCAGAGCCTGGGCCAATGACTTCGTTTTCCCCATGGAAAATGGCCTCCATTTCTGGCCACTCGCCCTGACCAAGAGGGTGGTGCCCAGCAAGAAATTTGCAAGCTTTGCTGGATTGCTCCAAATCGAAAGCTGCCACTTGTTGTTGTTCTATTTCTCTAGAGTCCCATCATGCTGTTCTCAGATTGCTAAAGTCCATACCTCCTCGGTGTGTTCTTATGGCTGCAGATCTTCACAGCACAGACGCTTTCTTCTGCATGCTGTTCTTTCCCAGTTCAGGGCTCCTTCAAGGCTCTCCCTGAATGGCTACGCCGCCCCCTTTTATCCCAGTTCTCTTCAATGCTCACAGCTGCAGCCCATCAAGGACAACCAGGACCTGTGGGGCAAAGCCTCTAGACAGATATTCAAATAGAATCCATTTCCTCTACTCTAGCCAGTAAGTACTACCCTACAAGTCCTCAGAACCCCAAAGGCCACCTTTCATCTGACACCCAGACCCTGGGGAAAGGACTTCTTTTTCCCATGGCAAATGGCCTCCCTTGGCAGCCACTCACCCTGGCAGAAAGTGGGAGCCTAGCTAGAATGATGCAATCGTTGCTGGATTTTTCCAAAAGAAAAGCTGGCAGCAACTAGGGCCCTGGAAGTACTTAGAGCCTCAAACGCCACCTTGAACATATTACTGAGACCCTGGGGAAAGGACTTCGTTTTTCCCATGGAAAATGGCCTTCATTTGTGGCCACTTGGCCTGGCAGGCAGGGCAGTGCCAAGCCAGGAATCTACAAACTCTGCTGGATCCTTCCAGAACGAAAGCTGCCAGCAACTAGGACCCTGCAAGTCCTTAGAGCCCCAGATGCCACCAGTCATCTGACACCCAGAGCCTGGGCCAATGACTTCGTTTTCCCCATGGAAAATGGCCTCCATTTCTGGCCACTCGCCCTGACCAAGAGGGTGGTGCCCAGCAAGAAATTTGCAAGCTTTGCTGGATTGCTCCAAATCGAAAGCTGCCACTTGTTGTTGTTCTATTTCTCTAGAGTCCCATCATGCTGTTCTCAGATTGCTAAAGTCCATACCTCCTCGGTGTGTTCTTATGGCTGCAGATCTTCACAGCACAGACGCTTTCTTCTGCATGCTGTTCTTTCCCAGTTCAGGGCTCCTTCAAGGCTCTCCCTGAATGGCTACGCCGCCCCCTTTTATCCCAGTTCTCTTCAATGCTCACAGCTGCAGCCCATCAAGGACAACCAGGACCTGTGGGACAGATATTCAAATAGAATCCATTTCCTCTACTCTAGCCAGTAAGTACTACCCTACAAGTCCTCAGAACCCCAAAGGCCACCTTTCATCTGACACCCAGACCCTGGGGAAAGGACTTCTTTTTCCCATGGCAAATGGCCTCCCTTGGCAGCCACTCACCCTGGCAGAAAGTGGGAGCCTAGCTAGAATGATGCAATCGTTGCTGGATTTTTCCAAAAGAAAAGCTGGCAGCAACTAGGGCCCTGGAAGTACTTAGAGCCTCAAACGCCACCTTGAACATATTACTGAGACCCTGGGGAAAGGACTTCGTTTTTCCCATGGAAAATGGCCTTCATTTGTGGCCACTTGGCCTGGCAGGCAGGGCAGTGCCAAGCCAGGAATCTACAAACTCTGCTGGATCCTTCCAGAACGAAAGCTGCCAGCAACTAGGACCCTGCAAGTCCTTAGAGCCCCAGATGCCACCAGTCATCTGACACCCAGAGCCTGGGCCAATGACTTCGTTTTCCCCATGGAAAATGGCCTCCATTTCTGGCCACTCGCCCTGACCAAGAGGGTGGTGCCCAGCAAGAAATTTGCAAGCTTTGCTGGATTGCTCCAAATCGAAAGCTGCCACTTGTTGTTGTTCTATTTCTCTAGAGTCCCATCATGCTGTTCTCAGATTGCTAAAGTCCATACCTCCTCGGTGTGTTCTTATGGCTGCAGATCTTCACAGCACAGACGCTTTCTTCTGCATGCTGTTCTTTCCCAGTTCAGGGCTCCTTCAAGGCTCTCCCTGAATGGCTACGCCGCCCCCTTTTATCCCAGTTCTCTTCAATGCTCACAGCTGCAGCCCATCAAGGACAACCAGGACCTGTGGGGCAAAGCCTCTAGACAGATATTCAAATAGAATCCATTTCCTCTACTCTAGCCAGTAAGTACTACCCTACAAGTCCTCAGAACCCCAAAGGCCACCTTTCATCTGACACCCAGACCCTGGGGAAAGGACTTCTTTTTCCCATGGCAAATGGCCTCCCTTGGCAGCCACTCACCCTGGCAGAAAGTGGGAGCCTAGCTAGAATGATGCAATCGTTGCTGGATTTTTCCAAAAGAAAAGCTGGCAGCAACTAGGGCCCTGGAAGTACTTAGAGCCTCAAACGCCACCTTGAACATATTACTGAGACCCTGGGGAAAGGACTTCGTTTTTCCCATGGAAAATGGCCTTCATTTGTGGCCACTTGGCCTGGCAGGCAGGGCAGTGCCAAGCCAGGAATCTACAAACTCTGCTGGATCCTTCCAGAACGAAAGCTGCCAGCAACTAGGACCCTGCAAGTCCTTAGAGCCCCAGATGCCACCAGTCATCTGACACCCAGAGCCTGGGCCAATGACTTCGTTTTCCCCATGGAAAATGGCCTCCATTTCTGGCCACTCGCCCTGACCAAGAGGGTGGTGCCCAGCAAGAAATTTGCAAGCTTTGCTGGATTGCTCCAAATCGAAAGCTGCCACTTGTTGTTGTTCTATTTCTCTAGAGTCCCATCATGCTGTTCTCAGATTGCTAAAGTCCATACCTCCTCGGTGTGTTCTTATGGCTGCAGATCTTCACAGCACAGACGCTTTCTTCTGCATGCTGTTCTTTCCCAGTTCAGGGCTCCTTCAAGGCTCTCCCTGAATGGCTACGCCGCCCCCTTTTATCCCAGTTCTCTTCAATGCTCACAGCTGCAGCCCATCAAGGACAACCAGGACCTGTGGGACAGATATTCAAATAGAATCCATTTCCTCTACTCTAGCCAGTAAGTACTACCCTACAAGTCCTCAGAACCCCAAAGGCCACCTTTCATCTGACACCCAGACCCTGGGGAAAGGACTTCTTTTTCCCATGGCAAATGGCCTCCCTTGGCAGCCACTCACCCTGGCAGAAAGTGGGAGCCTAGCTAGAATGATGCAATCGTTGCTGGATTTTTCCAAAAGAAAAGCTGGCAGCAACTAGGGCCCTGGAAGTACTTAGAGCCTCAAACGCCACCTTGAACATATTACTGAGACCCTGGGGAAAGGACTTCGTTTTTCCCATGGAAAATGGCCTTCATTTGTGGCCACTTGGCCTGGCAGGCAGGGCAGTGCCAAGCCAGGAATCTACAAACTCTGCTGGATCCTTCCAGAACGAAAGCTGCCAGCAACTAGGACCCTGCAAGTCCTTAGAGCCCCAGATGCCACCAGTCATCTGACACCCAGAGCCTGGGCCAATGACTTCGTTTTCCCCATGGAAAATGGCCTCCATTTCTGGCCACTCGCCCTGACCAAGAGGGTGGTGCCCAGCAAGAAATTTGCAAGCTTTGCTGGATTGCTCCAAATCTAAAGCTGCCACTTGTTGTTGTTCTATTTCTCTAGAGTCCCATCATGCTGTTCTCAGATTGCTAAAGTCCATACCTCCTCGGTGTGTTCTTATGGCTGCAGATCTTCACAGCACAGACGCTTTCTTCTGCATGCTGTTCTTTCCCAGTTCAGGGCTCCTTCAAGGCTCTCCCTGAATGGCTACGCCGCCCCCTTTTATCCCAGTTCTCTTCAATGCTCACAGCTGCAGCCCATCAAGGACAACCAGGACCTGTGGGGCAAAGCCTCTAGACAGATATTCAAATAGAATCCATTTCCTCTACTCTAGCCAGTAAGTACTACCCTACAAGTCCTCAGAACCCCAAAGGCCACCTTTCATCTGACACCCAGACCCTGGGGAAAGGACTTCTTTTTCCCATGGCAAATGGCCTCCCTTGGCAGCCACTCACCCTGGCAGAAAGTGGGAGCCTAGCTAGAATGATGCAATCGTTGCTGGATTTTTCCAAAAGAAAAGCTGGCAGCAACTAGGGCCCTGGAAGTACTTAGAGCCTCAAACGCCACCTTGAACATATTACTGAGACCCTGGGGAAAGGACTTCGTTTTTCCCATGGAAAATGGCCTTCATTTGTGGCCACTTGGCCTGGCAGGCAGGGCAGTGCCAAGCCAGGAATCTACAAACTCTGCTGGATCCTTCCAGAACGAAAGCTGCCAGCAACTAGGACCCTGCAAGTCCTTAGAGCCCCAGATGCCACCAGTCATCTGACACCCAGAGCCTGGGCCAATGACTTCGTTTTCCCCATGGAAAATGGCCTCCATTTCTGGCCACTCGCCCTGACCAAGAGGGTGGTGCCCAGCAAGAAATTTGCAAGCTTTGCTGGATTGCTCCAAATCGAAAGCTGCCACTTGTTGTTGTTCTATTTCTCTAGAGTCCCATCATGCTGTTCTCAGATTGCTAAAGTCCATACCTCCTCGGTGTGTTCTTATGGCTGCAGATCTTCACAGCACAGACGCTTTCTTCTGCATGCTGTTCTTTCCCAGTTCAGGGCTCCTTCAAGGCTCTCCCTGAATGGCTACGCCGCCCCCTTTTATCCCAGTTCTCTTCAATGCTCACAGCTGCAGCCCATCAAGGACAACCAGGACCTGTGGGACAGATATTCAAATAGAATCCATTTCCTCTACTCTAGCCAGTAAGTACTACCCTACAAGTCCTCAGAACCCCAAAGGCCACCTTTCATCTGACACCCAGACCCTGGGGAAAGGACTTCTTTTTCCCATGGCAAATGGCCTCCCTTGGCAGCCACTCACCCTGGCAGAAAGTGGGAGCCTAGCTAGAATGATGCAATCGTTGCTGGATTTTTCCAAAAGAAAAGCTGGCAGCAACTAGGGCCCTGGAAGTACTTAGAGCCTCAAACGCCACCTTGAACATATTACTGAGACCCTGGGGAAAGGACTTCGTTTTTCCCATGGAAAATGGCCTTCATTTGTGGCCACTTGGCCTGGCAGGCAGGGCAGTGCCAAGCCAGGAATCTACAAACTCTGCTGGATCCTTCCAGAACGAAAGCTGCCAGCAACTAGGACCCTGCAAGTCCTTAGAGCCCCAGATGCCACCAGTCATCTGACACCCAGAGCCTGGGCCAATGACTTCGTTTTCCCCATGGAAAATGGCCTCCATTTCTGGCCACTCGCCCTGACCAAGAGGGTGGTGCCCAGCAAGAAATTTGCAAGCTTTGCTGGATTGCTCCAAATCGAAAGCTGCCACTTGTTGTTGTTCTATTTCTCTAGAGTCCCATCATGCTGTTCTCAGATTGCTAAAGTCCATACCTCCTCGGTGTGTTCTTATGGCTGCAGATCTTCACAGCACAGACGCTTTCTTCTGCATGCTGTTCTTTCCCAGTTCAGGGCTCCTTCAAGGCTCTCCCTGAATGGCTACGCCGCCCCCTTTTATCCCAGTTCTCTTCAATGCTCACAGCTGCAGCCCATCAAGGACAACCAGGACCTGTGGGGCAAAGCCTCTAGACAGATATTCAAATAGAATCCATTTCCTCTACTCTAGCCAGTAAGTACTACCCTACAAGTCCTCAGAACCCCAAAGGCCACCTTTCATCTGACACCCAGACCCTGGGGAAAGGACTTCTTTTTCCCATGGCAAATGGCCTCCCTTGGCAGCCACTCACCCTGGCAGAAAGTGGGAGCCTAGCTAGAATGATGCAATCGTTGCTGGATTTTTCCAAAAGAAAAGCTGGCAGCAACTAGGGCCCTGGAAGTACTTAGAGCCTCAAACGCCACCTTGAACATATTACTGAGACCCTGGGGAAAGGACTTCGTTTTTCCCATGGAAAATGGCCTTCATTTGTGGCCACTTGGCCTGGCAGGCAGGGCAGTGCCAAGCCAGGAATCTACAAACTCTGCTGGATCCTTCCAGAACGAAAGCTGCCAGCAACTAGGACCCTGCAAGTCCTTAGAGCCCCAGATGCCACCAGTCATCTGACACCCAGAGCCTGGGCCAATGACTTCGTTTTCCCCATGGAAAATGGCCTCCATTTCTGGCCACTCGCCCTGACCAAGAGGGTGGTGCCCAGCAAGAAATTTGCAAGCTTTGCTGGATTGCTCCAAATCGAAAGCTGCCACTTGTTGTTGTTCTATTTCTCTAGAGTCCCATCATGCTGTTCTCAGATTGCTAAAGTCCATACCTCCTCGGTGTGTTCTTATGGCTGCAGATCTTCACAGCACAGACGCTTTCTTCTGCATGCTGTTCTTTCCCAGTTCAGGGCTCCTTCAAGGCTCTCCCTGAATGGCTACGCCGCCCCCTTTTATCCCAGTTCTCTTCAATGCTCACAGCTGCAGCCCATCAAGGACAACCAGGACCTGTGGGGCAAAGCCTCTAGACAGATATTCAAATAGAATCCATTTCCTCTACTCTAGCCAGTAAGTACTACCCTACAAGTCCTCAGAACCCCAAAGGCCACCTTTCATCTGACACCCAGACCCTGGGGAAAGGACTTCTTTTTCCCATGGCAAATGGCCTCCCTTGGCAGCCACTCACCCTGGCAGAAAGTGGGAGCCTAGCTAGAATGATGCAATCGTTGCTGGATTTTTCCAAAAGAAAAGCTGGCAGCAACTAGGGCCCTGGAAGTACTTAGAGCCTCAAACGCCACCTTGAACATATTACTGAGACCCTGGGGAAAGGACTTCGTTTTTCCCATGGAAAATGGCCTTCATTTCTGGCCACTTGGCCTGGCAGGCAGGGCAGTGCCAAGCCAGGAATCTACAAACTGTGCTGGATCCTTCCAGAACGAAAGCTGCCAGCAACTAGGACCCTGCAAGTCCTTAGAGCCCCAGATGCCACCAGTCATCTGACACCCAGAGCCTGGGCCAATGACTTCGTTTTCCCCATGGAAAATGGCCTCCATTTCTGGCCACTCGCCCTGACCAAGAGGGTGGTGCCCAGCAAGAAATTTGCAAGCTTTGCTGGATTGCTCCAAATCGAAAGCTGCCACTTGTTGTTGTTCTATTTCTCTAGAGTCCCATCATGCTGTTCTCAGATTGCTAAAGTCCATACCTCCTCGGTGTGTTCTTATGGCTGCAGATCTTCACAGCACAGACGCTTTCTTCTGCATGCTGTTCTTTCCCAGTTCAGGGCTCCTTCAAGGCTCTCCCTGAATGGCTACGCCGCCCCCTTTTATCCCAGTTCTCTTCAATGCTCACAGCTGCAGCCCATCAAGGACAACCAGGACCTGTGGGGCAAAGCCTCTAGACAGATATTCAAATAGAATCCATTTCCTCTACTCTAGCCAGTAAGTACTACCCTACAAGTCCTCAGAACCCCAAAGGCCACCTTTCATCTGACACCCAGACCCTGGGGAAAGGACTTCTTTTTCCCATGGCAAATGGCCTCCCTTGGCAGCCACTCACCCTGGCAGAAAGTGGGAGCCTAGCTAGAATGATGCAATCGTTGCTGGATTTTTCCAAAAGAAAAGCTGGCAGCAACTAGGGCCCTGGAAGTACTTAGAGCCTCAAACGCCACCTTGAACATATTACTGAGACCCTGGGGAAAGGACTTCGTTTTTCCCATGGAAAATGGCCTTCATTTGTGGCCACTTGGCCTGGCAGGCAGGGCAGTGCCAAGCCAGGAATCTACAAACTCTGCTGGATCCTTCCAGAACGAAAGCTGCCAGCAACTAGGACCCTGCAAGTCCTTAGAGCCCCAGATGCCACCAGTCATCTGACACCCAGAGCCTGGGCCAATGACTTCGTTTTCCCCATGGAAAATGGCCTCCATTTCTGGCCACTCGCCCTGACCAAGAGGGTGGTGCCCAGCAAGAAATTTGCAAGCTTTGCTGGATTGCTCCAAATCGAAAGCTGCCACTTGTTGTTGTTCTATTTCTCTAGAGTCCCATCATGCTGTTCTCAGATTGCTAAAGTCCATACCTCCTCGGTGTGTTCTTATGGCTGCAGATCTTCACAGCACAGACGCTTTCTTCTGCATGCTGTTCTTTCCCAGTTCAGGGCTCCTTCAAGGCTCTCCCTGAATGGCTACGCCGCCCCCTTTTATCCCAGTTCTCTTCAATGCTCACAGCTGCAGCCCATCAAGGACAACCAGGACCTGTGGGACAGATATTCAAATAGAATCCATTTCCTCTACTCTAGCCAGTAAGTACTACCCTACAAGTCCTCAGAACCCCAAAGGCCACCTTTCATCTGACACCCAGACCCTGGGGAAAGGACTTCTTTTTCCCATGGCAAATGGCCTCCCTTGGCAGCCACTCACCCTGGCAGAAAGTGGGAGCCTAGCTAGAATGATGCAATCGTTGCTGGATTTTTCCAAAAGAAAAGCTGGCAGCAACTAGGGCCCTGGAAGTACTTAGAGCCTCAAACGCCACCTTGAACATATTACTGAGACCCTGGGGAAAGGACTTTGTTTTTCCCATGGAAAATGGCCTTCATTTGTGGCCACTTGGCCTGGCAGGCAGGGCAGTGCCAAGCCAGGAATCTACAAACTCTGCTGGATCCTTCCAGAACGAAAGCTGCCAGCAACTAGGACCCTGCAAGTCCTTAGAGCCCCAGATGCCACCAGTCATCTGACACCCAGAGCCTGGGCCAATGACTTCGTTTTCCCCATGGAAAATGGCCTCCATTTCTGGCCACTCGCCCTGACCAAGAGGGTGGTGCCCAGCAAGAAATTTGCAAGCTTTGCTGGATTGCTCCAAATCGAAAGCTGCCACTTGTTGTTCTTCTATTTCTCTAGAGTCCCATCATGCTGTTCTCAGATTGCTAAAGTCCATACCTCCTCGGTGTGTTCTTATGGCTGCAGATCTTCACAGCACAGACGCTTTCTTCTGCATGCTGTTCTTTCCCAGTTCAGGGCTCCTTCAAGGCTCTCCCTGAATGGCTACGCCGCCCCCTTTTATCCCAGTTCTCTTCAATGCTCACAGCTGCAGCCCATCAAGGACAACCAGGACCTGTGGGGCAAAGCCTCTAGACAGATATTCAAATAGAATCCATTTCCTCTACTCTAGCCAGTAAGTACTACCCTACAAGTCCTCAGAACCCCAAAGGCCACCTTTCATCTGACACCCAGACCCTGGGGAAAGGACTTCTTTTTCCCATGGCAAATGGCCTCCCTTGGCAGCCACTCACCCTGGCAGAAAGTGGGAGCCTAGCTAGAATGATGCAATCGTTGCTGGATTTTTCCAAAAGAAAAGCTGGCAGCAACTAGGGCCCTGGAAGTACTTAGAGCCTCAAACGCCACCTTGAACATATTACTGAGACCCTGGGGAAAGGACTTCGTTTTTCCCATGGAAAATGGCCTTCATTTGTGGCCACTTGGCCTGGCAGGCAGGGCAGTGCCAAGCCAGGAATCTACAAACTCTGCTGGATCCTTCCAGAACGAAAGCTGCCAGCAACTAGGACCCTGCAAGTCCTTAGAGCCCCAGATGCCACCAGTCATCTGACACCCAGAGCCTGGGCCAATGACTTCGTTTTCCCCATGGAAAATGGCCTCCATTTCTGGCCACTCGCCCTGACCAAGAGGGTGGTGCCCAGCAAGAAATTTGCAAGCTTTGCTGGATTGCTCCAAATCGAAAGCTGCCACTTGTTGTTGTTCTATTTCTCTAGAGTCCCATCATGCTGTTCTCAGATTGCTAAAGTCCATACCTCCTCGGTGTGTTCTTATGGCTGCAGATCTTCACAGCACAGACGCTTTCTTCTGCATGCTGTTCTTTCCCAGTTCAGGGCTCCTTCAAGGCTCTCCCTGAATGGCTACGCCGCCCCCTTTTATCCCAGTTCTCTTCAATGCTCACAGCTGCAGCCCATCAAGGACAACCAGGACCTGTGGGACAGATATTCAAATAGAATCCATTTCCTCTACTCTAGCCAGTAAGTACTACCCTACAAGTCCTCAGAACCCCAAAGGCCACCTTTCATCTGACACCCAGACCCTGGGGAAAGGACTTCTTTTTCCCATGGCAAATGGCCTCCCTTGGCAGCCACTCACCCTGGCAGAAAGTGGGAGCCTAGCTAGAATGATGCAATCGTTGCTGGATTTTTCCAAAAGAAAAGCTGGCAGCAACTAGGGCCCTGGAAGTACTTAGAGCCTCAAACGCCACCTTGAACATATTACTGAGACCCTGGGGAAAGGACTTCGTTTTTCCCATGGAAAATGGCCTTCATTTGTGGCCACTTGGCCTGGCAGGCAGGGCAGTGCCAAGCCAGGAATCTACAAACTCTGCTGGATCCTTCCAGAACGAAAGCTGCCAGCAACTAGGACCCTGCAAGTCCTTAGAGCCCCAGATGCCACCTGTCATCTGACACCCAGAGCCTGGGCCAATGACTTCGTTTTCCCATGGAAAATGGCCTCCATTTCTGGCCACTCGCCCTGACCAAGAGGGTGGTGCCCAGCAAGAAATTTGCAAGCTTTGCTGGATTGCTCCAAATCGAAAGCTGCCACTTGTTGTTGTTCTATTTCTCTAGAGTCCCATCATGCTGTTCTCAGATTGCTAAAGTCCATACCTCCTCGGTGTGTTCTTATGGCTGCAGATCTTCACAGCACAGACGCTTTCTTCTGCATGCTGTTCTTTCCCAGTTCAGGGCTCCTTCAAGGCTCTCCCTGAATGGCTACGCCGCCCCCTTTTATCCCAGTTCTCTTCAATGCTCACAGCTGTAGCCCATCAAGGACAACCAGGACCTGTGGGACAGATATTCAAATAGAATCCATTTCCTCTACTCTAGCCAGTAAGTACTACCCTACAAGTCCTCAGAACCCCAAAGGCCACCTTTCATCTGACACCCAGACCCTGGGGAAAGGACTTCTTTTTCCCATGGCAAATGGCCTCCCTTGGCAGCCACTCACCCTGGCAGAAAGTGGGAGCCTAGCTAGAATGATGCAATCGTTGCTGGATTTTTCCAAAAGAAAAGCTGCCAGCAACTAGGGCCCTGGAAGTACTTAGAGCCTCAAACGCCACCTTGAACATATTACTGAGACCCTGGGGAAAGGACTTCGTTTTTCCCATGGAAAATGGCCTTCATTTGTGGCCACTTGGCCTGGCAGGCAGGGCAGTGCCAAGCCAGGAATCTACAAACTCTGCTGGATCCTTCCAGAACGAAAGCTGCCAGCAACTAGGACCCTGCAAGTCCTTAGAGCCCCAGATGCCACCAGTCATCTGACACCCAGAGCCTGGGCCAATGACTTCGTTTTCCCCATGGAAAATGGCCTCCATTTCTGGCCACTCGCCCTGACCAAGAGGGTGGTGCCCAGCAAGAAATTTGCAAGCTTTGCTGGATTGCTCCAAATCGAAAGCTGCCACTTGTTGTTGTTCTATTTCTCTAGAGTCCCATAATGCTGTTCTCAGATTGCTAAAGTCCATACCTCCTCGGTGTGTTCTTATGGCTGCAGATCTTCACAGCACAGACGCTTTCTTCTGCATGCTGTTCTTTCCCAGTTCAGGGCTCCTTCAAGGCTCTCCCTGAATGGCTAAGCCGCCCCCTTTTATCCCAGTTCTCTTCAATGCTCACAGCTGCAGCCCATCAAGGACAACCAGGACCTGTGGGGCAAAGCCTCTAGACAGATATTCAAATAGAATCCATTTCCTCTACTCTAGCCAGTAAGTACTACCCTACAAGTCCTCAGAACCCCAAAGGCCACCTTTCATCTGACACCCAGACCCTGGGGAAAGGACTTCTTTTTCCCATGGCAAATGGCCTCCCTTGGCAGCCACTCACCCTGGCAGAAAGTGGGAGCCTAGCAAAAATGATGCAATCGTTGCTGGATTTTTCCAAAAGAAAAGCTGGCAGCAACTAGGGCCCTGGAAGTACTTAGAGCCTCAAACGCCACCTTGAACATATTACTGAGACCCTGGGGAAAGGACTTCGTTTTTCCCATGGAAAATGGCCTTCATTTGTGGCCACTTGGCCTGGCAGGCAGGGCAGTGCCAAGCCAGGAATCTACAAACTGTGCTGGATCCTTCCAAAACGAAAGCTGCCAGCAACTAGGACCCTGCAAGTCCTTAGAGCCCCAGATGCCACCAGTCATCTGACACCCAGAGCCTGGGCCAATGACTTCGTTTTCCCCATGGAAAATGGCCTCCATTTCTGGCCACTCGCCCTGACCAAGAGGGTGGTGCCCAGCAAGAAATTTGCAAGCTTTGCTGGATTGCTCCAAATCGAAAGCTGCCACTTGTTGTTGTTCTATTTCTCTAGAGTCCCATCATGCTGTTCTCAGATTGCTAAAGTCCATACCTCCTCGGTGTGTTCTTATGGCTGCAGATCTTCACAGCACAGACGCTTTCTTCTGCATGCTGTTCTTTCCCAGTTCAGGGCTCCTTCAAGGCTCTCCCTGAATGGCTACGCCGCCCCCTTTTATCCCAGTTCTCTTCAATGCTCACAGCTGCAGCCCATCAAGGACAACCAGGACCTGTGGGACAGATATTCAAATAGAATCCATTTCCTCTACTCTAGCCAGTAAGTACTACCCTACAAGTCCTCAGAACCCCAAAGGCCACCTTTCATCTGACACCCAGACCCTGGGGAAAGGACTTCTTTTTCCCATGGCAAATGGCCTCCCTTGGCAGCCACTCACCCTGGCAGAAAGTGGGAGCCTAGCTAGAATGATGCAATCGTTGCTGGATTTTTCCAAAAGAAAAGCTGGCAGCAACTAGGGCCCTGGAAGTACTTAGAGCCTCAAACGCCACCTTGAACATATTACTGAGACCCTGGGGAAAGGACTTCGTTTTTCCCATGGAAAATGGCCTTCATTTGTGGCCACTTGGCCTGGCAGGCAGGGCAGTGCCAAGCCAGGAATCTACAAACTCTGCTGGATCCTTCCAGAACGAAAGCTGCCAGCAACTAGGACCCTGCAAGTCCTTAGAGCCCCAGATGCCACCAGTCATCTGACACCCAGAGCCTGGGCCAATGACTTCGTTTTCCCCATGGAAAATGGCCTCCATTTCTGGCCACTCGCCCTGACCAAGAGGGTGGTGCCCAGCAAGAAATTTGCAAGCTTTGCTGGATTGCTCCAAATCGAAAGCTGCCACTTGTTGTTGTTCTATTTCTCTAGAGTCCCATCATGCTGTTCTCAGATTGCTAAAGTCCATACCTCCTCGGTGTGTTCTTATGGCTGCAGATCTTCACAGCACAGACGCTTTCTTCTGCATGCTGTTCTTTCCCAGTTCAGGGCTCCTTCAAGGCTCTCCCTGAATGGCTACGCCGCCCCCTTTTATCCCAGTTCTCTTCAATGCTCACAGCTGCAGCCCATCAAGGACAACCAGGACCTGTGGGACAGATATTCAAATAGAATCCATTTCCTCTACTCTAGCCAGTAAGTACTACCCTACAAGTCCTCAGAACCCCAAAGGCCACCTTTCATCTGACACCCAGACCCTGGGGAAAGGACTTCTTTTTCCCATGGCAAATGGCCTCCCTTGGCAGCCACTCACCCTGGCAGAAAGTGGGAGCCTAGCTAGAATGATGCAATCGTTGCTGGATTTTTCCAAAAGAAAAGCTGCCAGCAACTAGGGCCCTGGAAGTACTTAGAGCCTCAAACGCCACCTTGAACATATTACTGAGACCCTGGGGAAAGGACTTCGTTTTTCCCATGGAAAATGGCCTTCATTTGTGGCCACTTGGCCTGGCAGGCAGGGCAGTGCCAAGCCAGGAATCTACAAACTCTGCTGGATCCTTCCAGAACGAAAGCTGCCAGCAACTAGGACCCTGCAAGTCCTTAGAGCCCCAGATGCCACCAGTCATCTGACACCCAGAGCCTGGGCCAATGACTTCGTTTTCCCATGGAAAATGGCCTCCATTTCTGGCCACTCGCCCTGACCAAGAGGGTGGTGCCCAGCAAGAAATTTGCAAGCTTTGCTGGATTGCTCCAAATCGAAAGCTGCCACTTGTTGTTGTTCTATTTCTCTAGAGTCCCATCATGCTGTTCTCAGATTGCTAAAGTCCATACCTCCTCGGTGTGTTCTTATGGCTGCAGATCTTCACAGCACAGACGCTTTCTTCTGCATGCTGTTCTTTCCCAGTTCAGGGCTCCTTCAAGGCTCTCCCTGAATGGCTACGCCGCCCCCTTTTATCCCAGTTCTCTTCAATGCTCACAGCTGCAGCCCATCAAGGACAACCAGGACCTGTGGGACAGATATTCAAATAGAATCCATTTCCTCTACTCTAGCCAGTAAGTACTACCCTACAAGTCCTCAGAACCCCAAAGGCCACCTTTCATCTGACACCCAGACCCTGGGGAAAGGACTTCTTTTTCCCATGGCAAATGGCCTCCCTTGGCAGCCACTCACCCTGGCAGAAAGTGGGAGCCTAGCTAGAATGATGCAATCGTTGCTGGATTTTTCCAAAAGAAAAGCTGGCAGCAACTAGGGCCCTGGAAGTACTTAGAGCCTCAAACGCCACCTTGAACATATTACTGAGACCCTGGGGAAAGGACTTCGTTTTTCCCATGGAAAATGGCCTTCATTTGTGGCCACTTGGCCTGGCAGGCAGGGCAGTGCCAAGCCAGGAATCTACAAACTCTGCTGGATCCTTCCAGAACGAAAGCTGCCAGCAACTAGGACCCTGCAAGTCCTTAGAGCCCCAGATGCCACCAGTCATCTGACACCCAGAGCCTGGGCCAATGACTTCGTTTTCCCCATGGAAAATGGCCTCCATTTCTGGCCACTCGCCCTGACCAAGAGGGTGGTGCCCAGCAAGAAATTTGCAAGCTTTGCTGGATTGCTCCAAATCGAAAGCTGCCACTTGTTGTTGTTCTATTTCTCTAGAGTCCCATCATGCTGTTCTCAGATTGCTAAAGTCCATACCTCCTCGGTGTGTTCTTATGGCTGCAGATCTTCACAGCACAGACGCTTTCTTCTGCATGCTGTTCTTTCCCAGTTCAGGGCTCCTTCAAGGCTCTCCCTGAATGGCTAAGCCGCCCCCTTTTATCCCAGTTCTCTTCAATGCTCACAGCTGCAGCCCATCAAGGACAACCAGGACCTGTGGGACAGATATTCAAATAGAATCCATTTCCTCTACTCTAGCCAGTAAGTACTACCCTACAAGTCCTCAGAACCCCAAAGGCCACCTTTCATCTGACACCCAGACCCTGGGGAAAGGACTTCTTTTTCCCATGGCAAATGGCCTCCCTTGGCAGCCACTCACCCTGGCAGAAAGTGGGAGCCTAGCTAGAATGATGCAATCGTTGCTGGATTTTTCCAAAAGAAAAGCTGGCAGCAACTAGGGCCCTGGAAGTACTTAGAGCCTCAAACGCCACCTTGAACATATTACTGAGACCCTGGGGAAAGGACTTCGTTTTTCCCATGGAAAATGGCCTTCATTTGTGGCCACTTGGCCTGGCAGGCAGGGCAGTGCCAAGCCAGGAATCTACAAACTCTGCTGGATCCTTCCAGAACGAAAGCTGCCAGCAACTAGGACCCTGCAAGTCCTTAGAGCCCCAGATGCCACCAGTCATCTGACACCCAGAGCCTGGGCCAATGACTTCGTTTTCCCCATGGAAAATGGCCTCCATTTCTGGCCACTCGCCCTGACCAAGAGGGTGGTGCCCAGCAAGAAATTTGCAAGCTTTGCTGGATTGCTCCAAATCGAAAGCTGCCACTTGTTGTTGTTCTATTTCTCTAGAGTCCCATCATGCTGTTCTCAGATTGCTAAAGTCCATACCTCCTCGGTGTGTTCTTATGGCTGCAGATCTTCACAGCACAGACGCTTTCTTCTGCATGCTGTTCTTTCCCAGTTCAGGGCTCCTTCAAGGCTCTCCCTGAATGGCTACGCCGCCCCCTTTTATCCCAGTTCTCTTCAATGCTCACAGCTGCAGCCCATCAAGGACAACCAGGACCTGTGGGACAGATATTCAAATAGAATCCATTTCCTCTACTCTAGCCAGTAAGTACTACCCTACAAGTCCTCAGAACCCCAAAGGCCACCTTTCATCTGACACCCAGACCCTGGGGAAAGGACTTCTTTTTCCCATGGCAAATGGCCTCCCTTGGCAGCCACTCACCCTGGCAGAAAGTGGGAGCCTAGCTAGAATGATGCAATCGTTGCTGGATTTTTCCAAAAGAAAAGCTGGCAGCAACTAGGGCCCTGGAAGTACTTAGAGCCTCAAACGCCACCTTGAACATATTACTGAGACCCTGGGGAAAGGACTTCGTTTTTCCCATGGAAAATGGCCTTCATTTCTGGCCACTTGGCCTGGCAGGCAGGGCAGTGCCAAGCCAGGAATCTACAAACTGTGCTGGATCCTTCCAAAACGAAAGCTGCCAGCAACTAGGACCCTGCAAGTCCTTAGAGCCCCAGATGCCACCAGTCATCTGACACCCAGAGCCTGGGCCAATGACTTCGTTTTCCCCATGGAAAATGGCCTCCATTTCTGGCCACTCGCCCTGACCAAGAGGGTGGTGCCCAGCAAGAAATTTGCAAGCTTTGCTGGATTGCTCCAAATCGAAAGCTGCCACTTGTTGTTGTTCTATTTCTCTAGAGTCCCATCATGCTGTTCTCAGATTGCTAAAGTCCATACCTCCTCGGTGTGTTCTTATGGCTGCAGATCTTCACAGCACAGACGCTTTCTTCTGCATGCTGTTCTTTCCCAGTTCAGGGCTCCTTCAAGGCTCTCCCTGAATGGCTACGCCGCCCCCTTTTATCCCAGTTCTCTTCAATGCTCACAGCTGCAGCCCATCAAGGACAACCAGGACCTGTGGGGCAAAGCCTCTAGACAGATATTCAAATAGAATCCATTTCCTCTACTCTAGCCAGTAAGTACTACCCTACAAGTCCTCAGAACCCCAAAGGCCACCTTTCATCTGACACCCAGACCCTGGGGAAAGGACTTCTTTTTCCCATGGCAAATGGCCTCCCTTGGCAGCCACTCACCCTGGCAGAAAGTGGGAGCCTAGCAAAAATGATGCAATCGTTGCTGGATTTTTCCAAAAGAAAAGCTGGCAGCAACTAGGGCCCTGGAAGTACTTAGAGCCTCAAACGCCACCTTGAACATATTACTGAGACCCTGGGGAAAGGACTTCGTTTTTCCCATGGAAAATGGCCTTCATTTCTGGCCACTTGGCCTGGCAGGCAGGGCAGTGCCAAGCCAGGAATCTACAAACTGTGCTGGATCCTTCCAAAACGAAAGCTGCCAGCAACTAGGACCCTGCAAGTCCTTAGAGCCCCAGATGCCACCAGTCATCTGACACCCAGAGCCTGGGCCAATGACTTCGTTTTCCCCATGGAAAATGGCCTCCATTTCTGGCCACTCGCCCTGACCAAGAGGGTGGTGCCCAGCAAGAAATTTGCAAGCTTTGCTGGATTGCTCCAAATCGAAAGCTGCCACTTGTTGTTGTTCTATTTCTCTAGAGTCCCATCATGCTGTTCTCAGATTGCTAAAGTCCATACCTCCTCGGTGTGTTCTTATGGCTGCAGATCTTCACAGCACAGACGCTTTCTTCTGCATGCTGTTCTTTCCCAGTTCAGGGCTCCTTCAAGGCTCTCCCTGAATGGCTACGCCGCCCCCTTTTATCCCAGTTCTCTTCAATGCTCACAGCTGCAGCCCATCAAGGACAACCAGGACCTGTGGGACAGATATTCAAATAGAATCCATTTCCTCTACTCTAGCCAGTAAGTACTACCCTACAAGTCCTCAGAACCCCAAAGGCCACCTTTCATCTGACACCCAGACCCTGGGGAAAGGACTTCTTTTTCCCATGGCAAATGGCCTCCCTTGGCAGCCACTCACCCTGGCAGAAAGTGGGAGCCTAGCTAGAATGATGCAATCGTTGCTGGATTTTTCCAAAAGAAAAGCTGGCAGCAACTAGGGCCCTGGAAGTACTTAGAGCCTCAAACGCCACCTTGAACATATTACTGAGACCCTGGGGAAAGGACTTCGTTTTTCCCATGGAAAATGGCCTTCATTTCTGGCCACTTGGCCTGGCAGGCAGGGCAGTGCCAAGCCAGGAATCTACAAACTCTGCTGGATCCTTCCAGAACGAAAGCTGCCAGCAACTAGGACCCTGCAAGTCCTTAGAGCCCCAGATGCCACCAGTCATCTGACACCCAGAGCCTGGGCCAATGACTTCGTTTTCCCATGGAAAATGGCCTCCATTTCTGGCCACTCGCCCTGACCAAGAGGGTGGTGCCCAGCAAGAAATTTGCAAGCTTTGCTGGATTGCTCCAAATCGAAAGCTGCCACTTGTTGTTGTTCTATTTCTCTAGAGTCCCATCATGCTGTTCTCAGATTGCTAAAGTCCATACCTCCTCGGTGTGTTCTTATGGCTGCAGATCTTCACAGCACAGACGCTTTCTTCTGCATGCTGTTCTTTCCCAGTTCAGGGCTCCTTCAAGGCTCTCCCTGAATGGCTACGCCGCCCCCTTTTATCCCAGTTCTCTTCAATGCTCACAGCTGCAGCCCATCAAGGACAACCAGGACCTGTGGGACAGATATTCAAATAGAATTCATTTCCTCTACTCTAGCCAGTAAGTACTACCCTACAAGTCCTCAGAACCCCAAAGGCCACCTTTCATCTGACACCCAGACCCTGGGGAAAGGACTTCTTTTTCCCATGGCAAATGGCCTCCCTTGGCAGCCACTCACCCTGGCAGAAAGTGGGAGCCTAGCTAGAATGATGCAATCGTTGCTGGATTTTTCCAAAAGAAAAGCTGCCAGCAACTAGGGCCCTGGAAGTACTTAGAGCCTCAAACGCCACCTTGAACATATTACTGAGACCCTGGGGAAAGGACTTCGTTTTTCCCATGGAAAATGGCCTTCATTTGTGGCCACTTGGCCTGGCAGGCAGGGCAGTGCCAAGCCAGGAATCTACAAACTCTGCTGGATCCTTCCAGAACGAAAGCTGCCAGCAACTAGGACCCTGCAAGTCCTTAGAGCCCCAGATGCCACCAGTCATCTGACACCCAGAGCCTGGGCCAATGACTTCGTTTTCCCCATGGAAAATGGCCTCCATTTCTGGCCACTCGCCCTGACCAAGAGGGTGGTGCCCAGCAAGAAATTTGCAAGCTTTGCTGGATTGCTCCAAATCGAAAGCTGCCACTTGTTGTTGTTCTATTTCTCTAGAGTCCCATCATGCTGTTCTCAGATTGCTAAAGTCCATACCTCCTCGGTGTGTTCTTATGGCTGCAGATCTTCACAGCACAGACGCTTTCTTCTGCATGCTGTTCTTTCCCAGTTCAGGGCTCCTTCAAGGCTCTCCCTGAATGGCTACGCCGCCCCCTTTTATCCCAGTTCTCTTCAATGCTCACAGCTGCAGCCCATCAAGGACAACCAGGACCTGTGGGACAGATATTCAAATAGAATTCATTTCCTCTACTCTAGCCAGTAAGTACTACCCTACAAGTCCTCAGAACCCCAAAGGCCACCTTTCATCTGACACCCAGACCCTGGGGAAAGGACTTCTTTTTCCCATGGCAAATGGCCTCCCTTGGCAGCCACTCACCCTGGCAGAAAGTGGGAGCCTAGCTAGAATGATGCAATCGTTGCTGGATTTTTCCAAAAGAAAAGCTGCCAGCAACTAGGGCCCTGGAAGTACTTAGAGCCTCAAACGCCACCTTGAACATATTACTGAGACCCTGGGGAAAGGACTTCGTTTTTCCCATGGAAAATGGCCTTCATTTCTGGCCACTTGGCCTGGCAGGCAGGGCAGTGCCAAGCCAGGAATCTACAAACTGTGCTGGATCCTTCCAGAACGAAAGCTGCCAGCAACTAGGACCCTGCAAGTCCTTAGAGCCCCAGATGCCACCAGTCATCTGACACCCAGAGCCTGGGCCAATGACTTCGTTTTCCCCATGGAAAATGGCCTCCATTTCTGGCCACTCGCCCTGACCAAGAGGGTGGTGCCCAGCAAGAAATTTGCAAGCTTTGCTGGATTGCTCCAAATCGAAAGCTGCCACTTGTTGTTGTTCTATTTCTCTAGAGTCCCATCATGCTGTTCTCAGATTGCTAAAGTCCATACCTCCTCGGTGTGTTCTTATGGCTGCAGATCTTCACAGCACAGACGCTTTCTTCTGCATGCTGTTCTTTCCCAGTTCAGGGCTCCTTCAAGGCTCTCCCTGAATGGCTACGCCGCCCCCTTTTATCCCAGTTCTCTTCAATGCTCACAGCTGCAGCCCATCAAGGACAACCAGGACCTGTGGGACAGATATTCAAATAGAATCCATTTCCTCTACTCTAGCCAGTAAGTACTACCCTACAAGTCCTCAGAACCCCAAAGGCCACCTTTCATCTGACACCCAGACCCTGGGGAAAGGACTTCTTTTTCCCATGGCAAATGGCCTCCCTTGGCAGCCACTCACCCTGGCAGAAAGTGGGAGCCTAGCAAAAATGATGCAATCGTTGCTGGATTTTTCCAAAAGAAAAGCTGGCAGCAACTAGGGCCCTGGAAGTACTTAGAGCCTCAAACGCCACCTTGAACATATTACTGAGACCCTGGGGAAAGGACTTCGTTTTTCCCATGGAAAATGGCCTTCATTTGTGGCCACTTGGCCTGGCAGGCAGGGCAGTGCCAAGCCAGGAATCTACAAACTCTGCTGGATCCTTCCAGAACGAAAGCTGCCAGCAACTAGGACCCTGCAAGTCCTTAGAGCCCCAGATGCCACCAGTCATCTGACACCCAGAGCCTGGGCCAATGACTTCGTTTTCCCATGGAAAATGGCCTCCATTTCTGGCCACTCGCCCTGACCAAGAGGGTGGTGCCCAGCAAGAAATTTGCAAGCTTTGCTGGATTGCTCCAAATCGAAAGCTGCCACTTGTTGTTGTTCTATTTCTCTAGAGTCCCATAATGCTGTTCTCAGATTGCTAAAGTCCATACCTCCTCGGTGTGTTCTTATGGCTGCAGATCTTCACAGCACAGACGCTTTCTTCTGCATGCTGTTCTTTCCCAGTTCAGGGCTCCTTCAAGGCTCTCCCTGAATGGCTACGCCGCCCCCTTTTATCCCAGTTCTCTTCAATGCTCACAGCTGCAGCCCATCAAGGACAACCAGGACCTGTGGGACAGATATTCAAATAGAATTCATTTCCTCTACTCTAGCCAGTAAGTACTACCCTACAAGTCCTCAGAACCCCAAAGGCCACCTTTCATCTGACACCCAGACCCTGGGGAAAGGACTTCTTTTTCCCATGGCAAATGGCCTCCCTTGGCAGCCACTCACCCTGGCAGAAAGTGGGAGCCTAGCTAGAATGATGCAATCGTTGCTGGATTTTTCCAAAAGAAAAGCTGCCAGCAACTAGGGCCCTGGAAGTACTTAGAGCCTCAAACGCCACCTTGAACATATTACTGAGACCCTGGGGAAAGGACTTCGTTTTTCCCATGGAAAATGGCCTTCATTTGTGGCCACTTGGCCTGGCAGGCAGGGCAGTGCCAAGCCAGGAATCTACAAACTCTGCTGGATCCTTCCAGAACGAAAGCTGCCAGCAACTAGGACCCTGCAAGTCCTTAGAGCCCCAGATGCCACCAGTCATCTGACACCCAGAGCCTGGGCCAATGACTTCGTTTTCCCCATGGAAAATGGCCTCCATTTCTGGCCACTCGCCCTGACCAAGAGGGTGGTGCCCAGCAAGAAATTTGCAAGCTTTGCTGGATTGCTCCAAATCGAAAGCTGCCACTTGTTGTTGTTCTATTTCTCTAGAGTCCCATCATGCTGTTCTCAGATTGCTAAAGTCCATACCTCCTCGGTGTGTTCTTATGGCTGCAGATCTTCACAGCACAGACGCTTTCTTCTGCATGCTGTTCTTTCCCAGTTCAGGGCTCCTTCAAGGCTCTCCCTGAATGGCTACGCCGCCCCCTTTTATCCCAGTTCTCTTCAATGCTCACAGCTGCAGCCCATCAAGGACAACCAGGACCTGTGGGACAGATATTCAAATAGAATCCATTTCCTCTACTCTAGCCAGTAAGTACTACCCTACAAGTCCTCAGAACCCCAAAGGCCACCTTTCATCTGACACCCAGACCCTGGGGAAAGGACTTCTTTTTCCCATGGCAAATGGCCTCCCTTGGCAGCCACTCACCCTGGCAGAAAGTGGGAGCCTAGCTAGAATGATGCAATCGTTGCTGGATTTTTCCAAAAGAAAAGCTGGCAGCAACTAGGGCCCTGGAAGTACTTAGAGCCTCAAACGCCACCTTGAACATATTACTGAGACCCTGGGGAAAGGACTTCGTTTTTCCCATGGAAAATGGCCTTCATTTCTGGCCACTTGGCCTGGCAGGCAGGGCAGTGCCAAGCCAGGAATCTACAAACTCTGCTGGATCCTTCCAGAACGAAAGCTGCCAGCAACTAGGACCCTGCAAGTCCTTAGAGCCCCAGATGCCACCAGTCATCTGACACCCAGAGCCTGGGCCAATGACTTCGTTTTCCCCATGGAAAATGGCCTCCATTTCTGGCCACTCGCCCTGACCAAGAGGGTGGTGCCCAGCAAGAAATTTGCAAGCTTTGCTGGATTGCTCCAAATCGAAAGCTGCCACTTGTTGTTGTTCTATTTCTCTAGAGTCCCATCATGCTGTTCTCAGATTGCTAAAGTCCATACCTCCTCGGTGTGTTCTTATGGCTGCAGATCTTCACAGCACAGACGCTTTCTTCTGCATGCTGTTCTTTCCCAGTTCAGGGCTCCTTCAAGGCTCTCCCTGAATGGCTACGCCGCCCCCTTTTATCCCAGTTCTCTTCAATGCTCACAGCTGCAGCCCATCAAGGACAACCAGGACCTGTGGGGCAAAGCCTCTAGACAGATATTCAAATAGAATCCATTTCCTCTACTCTAGCCAGTAAGTACTACCCTACAAGTCCTCAGAACCCCAAAGGCCACCTTTCATCTGACACCCAGACCCTGGGGAAAGGACTTCTTTTTCCCATGGCAAATGGCCTCCCTTGGCAGCCACTCACCCTGGCAGAAAGTGGGAGCCTAGCAAAAATGATGCAATCGTTGCTGGATTTTTCCAAAAGAAAAGCTGGCAGCAACTAGGGCCCTGGAAGTACTTAGAGCCTCAAACGCCACCTTGAACATATTACTGAGACCCTGGGGAAAGGACTTCGTTTTTCCCATGGAAAATGGCCTTCATTTCTGGCCACTTGGCCTGGCAGGCAGGGCAGTGCCAAGCCAGGAATCTACAAACTCTGCTGGATCCTTCCAAAACGAAAGCTGCCAGCAACTAGGACCCTGCAAGTCCTTAGAGCCCCAGATGCCACCAGTCATCTGACACCCAGAGCCTGGGCCAATGACTTCGTTTTCCCCATGGAAAATGGCCTCCATTTCTGGCCACTCGCCCTGACCAAGAGGGTGGTGCCCAGCAAGAAATTTGCAAGCTTTGCTGGATTGCTCCAAATCGAAAGCTGCCACTTGTTGTTGTTCTATTTCTCTAGAGTCCCATCATGCTGTTCTCAGATTGCTAAAGTCCATACCTCCTCGGTGTGTTCTTATGGCTGCAGATCTTCACAGCACAGACGCTTTCTTCTGCATGCTGTTCTTTCCCAGTTCAGGGCTCCTTCAAGGCTCTCCCTGAATGGCTACGCCGCCCCCTTTTATCCCAGTTCTCTTCAATGCTCACAGCTGCAGCCCATCAAGGACAACCAGGACCTGTGGGACAGATATTCAAATAGAATCCATTTCCTCTACTCTAGCCAGTAAGTACTACCCTACAAGTCCTCAGAACCCCAAAGGCCACCTTTCATCTGACACCCAGACCCTGGGGAAAGGACTTCTTTTTCCCATGGCAAATGGCCTCCCTTGGCAGCCACTCACCCTGGCAGAAAGTGGGAGCCTAGCTAGAATGATGCAATCGTTGCTGGATTTTTCCAAAAGAAAAGCTGGCAGCAACTAGGGCCCTGGAAGTACTTAGAGCCTCAAACGCCACCTTGAACATATTACTGAGACCCTGGGGAAAGGACTTCGTTTTTCCCATGGAAAATGGCCTTCATTTGTGGCCACTTGGCCTGGCAGGCAGGGCAGTGCCAAGCCAGGAATCTACAAACTCTGCTGGATCCTTCCAGAACGAAAGCTGCCAGCAACTAGGACCCTGCAAGTCCTTAGAGCCCCAGATGCCACCAGTCATCTGACACCCAGAGCCTGGGCCAATGACTTCGTTTTCCCATGGAAAATGGCCTCCATTTCTGGCCACTCGCCCTGACCAAGAGGGTGGTGCCCAGCAAGAAATTTGCAAGCTTTGCTGGATTGCTCCAAATCGAAAGCTGCCACTTGTTGTTGTTCTATTTCTCTAGAGTCCCATCATGCTGTTCTCAGATTGCTAAAGTCCATACCTCCTCGGTGTGTTCTTATGGCTGCAGATCTTCACAGCACAGACGCTTTCTTCTGCATGCTGTTCTTTCCCAGTTCAGGGCTCCTTCAAGGCTCTCCCTGAATGGCTACGCCGCCCCCTTTTATCCCAGTTCTCTTCAATGCTCACAGCTGCAGCCCATCAAGGACAACCAGGACCTGTGGGACAGATATTCAAATAGAATTCATTTCCTCTACTCTAGCCAGTAAGTACTACCCTACAAGTCCTCAGAACCCCAAAGGCCACCTTTCATCTGACACCCAGACCCTGGGGAAAGGACTTCTTTTTCCCATGGCAAATGGCCTCCCTTGGCAGCCACTCACCCTGGCAGAAAGTGGGAGCCTAGCTAGAATGATGCAATCGTTGCTGGATTTTTCCAAAAGAAAAGCTGCCAGCAACTAGGGCCCTGGAAGTACTTAGAGCCTCAAACGCCACCTTGAACATATTACTGAGACCCTGGGGAAAGGACTTCGTTTTTCCCATGGAAAATGGCCTTCATTTGTGGCCACTTGGCCTGGCAGGCAGGGCAGTGCCAAGCCAGGAATCTACAAACTCTGCTGGATCCTTCCAGAACGAAAGCTGCCAGCAACTAGGACCCTGCAAGTCCTTAGAGCCCCAGATGCCACCAGTCATCTGACACCCAGAGCCTGGGCCAATGACTTCGTTTTCCCCATGGAAAATGGCCTCCATTTCTGGCCACTCGCCCTGACCAAGAGGGTGGTGCCCAGCAAGAAATTTGCAAGCTTTGCTGGATTGCTCCAAATCGAAAGCTGCCACTTGTTGTTGTTCTATTTCTCTAGAGTCCCATCATGCTGTTCTCAGATTGCTAAAGTCCATACCTCCTCGGTGTGTTCTTATGGCTGCAGATCTTCACAGCACAGACGCTTTCTTCTGCATGCTGTTCTTTCCCAGTTCAGGGCTCCTTCAAGGCTCTCCCTGAATGGCTACGCCGCCCCCTTTTATCCCAGTTCTCTTCAATGCTCACAGCTGCAGCCCATCAAGGACAACCAGGACCTGTGGGACAGATATTCAAATAGAATCCATTTCCTCTACTCTAGCCAGTAAGTACTACCCTACAAGTCCTCAGAACCCCAAAGGCCACCTTTCATCTGACACCCAGACCCTGGGGAAAGGACTTCTTTTTCCCATGGCAAATGGCCTCCCTTGGCAGCCACTCACCCTGGCAGAAAGTGGGAGCCTAGCAAAAATGATGCAATCGTTGCTGGATTTTTCCAAAAGAAAAGCTGGCAGCAACTAGGGCCCTGGAAGTACTTAGAGCCTCAAACGCCACCTTGAACATATTACTGAGACCCTGGGGAAAGGACTTAGTTTTTCCCATGGAAAATGGCCTTCATTTGTGGCCACTTGGCCTGGCAGGCAGGGCAGTGCCAAGCCAGGAATCTACAAACTCTGCTGGATCCTTCCAGAACGAAAGCTGCCAGCAACTAGGACCCTGCAAGTCCTTAGAGCCCCAGATGCCACCAGTCATCTGACACCCAGAGCCTGGGCCAATGACTTCGTTTTCCCATGGAAAATGGCCTCCATTTCTGGCCACTCGCCCTGACCAAGAGGGTGGTGCCCAGCAAGAAATTTGCAAGCTTTGCTGGATTGCTCCAAATCGAAAGCTGCCACTTGTTGTTGTTCTATTTCTCTAGAGTCCCATAATGCTGTTCTCAGATTGCTAAAGTCCATACCTCCTCGGTGTGTTCTTATGGCTGCAGATCTTCACAGCACAGACGCTTTCTTCTGCATGCTGTTCTTTCCCAGTTCAGGGCTCCTTCAAGGCTCTCCCTGAATGGCTACGCCACCCCCTTTTATCCCAGTTCTCTTCAATGCTCACAGCTGCAGCCCATCAAGGACAACCAGGACCTGTGGGACAGATATTCAAATAGAATTCATTTCCTCTACTCTAGCCAGTAAGTACTACCCTACAAGTCCTCAGAACCCCAAAGGCCACCTTTCATCTGACACCCAGACCCTGGGGAAAGGACTTCTTTTTCCCATGGCAAATGGCCTCCCTTGGCAGCCACTCACCCTGGCAGAAAGTGGGAGCCTAGCTAGAATGATGCAATCGTTGCTTGATTTTTCCAAAAGAAAAGCTGCCAGCAACTAGGGCCCTGGAAGTACTTAGAGCCTCAAACGCCACCTTGAACATATTACTGAGACCCTGGGGAAAGGACTTCGTTTTTCCCATGGAAAATGGCCTTCATTTCTGGCCACTTGGCCTGGCAGGCAGGGCAGTGCCAAGCCAGGAATCTACAAACTCTGCTGGATCCTTCCAGAACGAAAGCTGCCAGCAACTAGGACCCTGCAAGTCCTTAGAGCCCCAGATGCCACCAGTCATCTGACACCCAGAGCCTGGGCCAATGACTTCGTTTTCCCCATGGAAAATGGCCTCCATTTCTGGCCACTCGCCCTGACCAAGAGGGTGGTGCCCAGCAAGAAATTTGCAAGCTTTGCTGGATTGCTCCAAATCGAAAGCTGCCACTTGTTGTTGTTCTATTTCTCTAGAGTCCCATCATGCTGTTCTCAGATTGCTAAAGTCCATACCTCCTCGGTGTGTTCTTATGGCTGCAGATCTTCACAGCACAGACGCTTTCTTCTGCATGCTGTTCTTTCCCAGTTCAGGGCTCCTTCAAGGCTCTCCCTGAATGGCTACGCCGCCCCCTTTTATCCCAGTTCTCTTCAATGCTCACAGCTGCAGCCCATCAAGGACAACCAGGACCTGTGGGACAGATATTCAAATAGAATCCATTTCCTCTACTCTAGCCAGTAAGTACTACCCTACAAGTCCTCAGAACCCCAAAGGCCACCTTTCATCTGACACCCAGACCCTGGGGAAAGGACTTCTTTTTCCCATGGCAAATGGCCTCCCTTGGCAGCCACTCACCCTGGCAGAAAGTGGGAGCCTAGCTAGAATGATGCAATCGTTGCTGGATTTTTCCAAAAGAAAAGCTGGCAGCAACTAGGGCCCTGGAAGTACTTAGAGCCTCAAACGCCACCTTGAACATATTACTGAGACCCTGGGGAAAGGACTTCGTTTTTCCCATGGAAAATGGCCTTCATTTGTGGCCACTTGGCCTGGCAGGCAGGGCAGTGCCAAGCCAGGAATCTACAAACTCTGCTGGATCCTTCCAGAACGAAAGCTGCCAGCAACTAGGACCCTGCAAGTCCTTAGAGCCCCAGATGCCACCAGTCATCTGACACCCAGAGCCTGGGCCAATGACTTCGTTTTCCCCATGGAAAATGGCCTCCATTTCTGGCCACTCGCCCTGACCAAGAGGGTGGTGCCCAGCAAGAAATTTGCAAGCTTTGCTGGATTGCTCCAAATCGAAAGCTGCCACTTGTTGTTGTTCTATTTCTCTAGAGTCCCATCATGCTGTTCTCAGATTGCTAAAGTCCATACCTCCTCGGTGTGTTCTTATGGCTGCAGATCTTCACAGCACAGACGCTTTCTTCTGCATGCTGTTCTTTCCCAGTTCAGGGCTCCTTCAAGGCTCTCCCTGAATGGCTACGCCGCCCCCTTTTATCCCAGTTCTCTTCAATGCTCACAGCTGCAGCCCATCAAGGACAACCAGGACCTGTGGGGCAAAGCCTCTAGACAGATATTCAAATAGAATCCATTTCCTCTACTCTAGCCAGTAAGTACTACCCTACAAGTCCTCAGAACCCCAAAGGCCACCTTTCATCTGACACCCAGACCCTGGGGAAAGGACTTCTTTTTCCCATGGCAAATGGCCTCCCTTGGCAGCCACTCACCCTGGCAGAAAGTGGGAGCCTAGCAAAAATGATGCAATCGTTGCTGGATTTTTCCAAAAGAAAAGCTGGCAGCAACTAGGGCCCTGGAAGTACTTAGAGCCTCAAACGCCACCTTGAACATATTACTGAGACCCTGGGGAAAGGACTTCGTTTTTCCCATGGAAAATGGCCTTCATTTGTGGCCACTTGGCCTGGCAGGCAGGGCAGTGCCAAGCCAGGAATCTACAAACTGTGCTGGATCCTTCCAAAACGAAAGCTGCCAGCAACTAGGACCCTGCAAGTCCTTAGAGCCCCAGATGCCACCAGTCATCTGACACCCAGAGCCTGGGCCAATGACTTCGTTTTCCCCATGGAAAATGGCCTCCATTTCTGGCCACTCGCCCTGACCAAGAGGGTGGTGCCCAGCAAGAAATTTGCAAGCTTTGCTGGATTGCTCCAAATCGAAAGCTGCCACTTGTTGTTCTTCTATTTCTCTAGAGTCCCATCATGCTGTTCTCAGATTGCTAAAGTCCATACCTCCTCGGTGTGTTCTTATGGCTGCAGATCTTCACAGCACAGACGCTTTCTTCTGCATGCTGTTCTTTCCCAGTTCAGGGCTCCTTCAAGGCTCTCCCTGAATGGCTACGCCGCCCCCTTTTATCCCAGTTCTCTTCAATGCTCACAGCTGCAGCCCATCAAGGACAACCAGGACCTGTGGGACAGATATTCAAATAGAATCCATTTCCTCTACTCTAGCCAGTAAGTACTACCCTACAAGTCCTCAGAACCCCAAAGGCCACCTTTCATCTGACACCCAGACCCTGGGGAAAGGACTTCTTTTTCCCATGGCAAATGGCCTCCCTTGGCAGCCACTCACCCTGGCAGAAAGTGGGAGCCTAGCAAAAATGATGCAATCGTTGCTGGATTTTTCCAAAAGAAAAGCTGGCAGCAACTAGGGCCCTGGAAGTACTTAGAGCCTCAAACGCCACCTTGAACATATTACTGAGACCCTGGGGAAAGGACTTCGTTTTTCCCATGGAAAATGGCCTTCATTTCTGGCCACTTGGCCTGGCAGGCAGGGCAGTGCCAAGCCAGGAATCTACAAACTCTGCTGGATCCTTCCAGAACGAAAGCTGCCAGCAACTAGGACCCTGCAAGTCCTTAGAGCCCCAGATGCCACCAGTCATCTGACACCCAGAGCCTGGGCCAATGACTTCGTTTTCCCCATGGAAAATGGCCTCCATTTCTGGCCACTCGCCCTGACCAAGAGGGTGGTGCCCAGCAAGAAATTTGCAAGCTTTGCTGGATTGCTCCAAATCGAAAGCTGCCACTTGTTGTTGTTCTATTTCTCTAGAGTCCCATCATGCTGTTCTCAGATTGCTAAAGTCCATACCTCCTCGGTGTGTTCTTATGGCTGCAGATCTTCACAGCACAGACGCTTTCTTCTGCATGCTGTTCTTTCCCAGTTCAGGGCTCCTTCAAGGCTCTCCCTGAATGGCTACGCCGCCCCCTTTTATCCCAGTTCTCTTCAATGCTCACAGCTGCAGCCCATCAAGGACAACCAGGACCTGTGGGACAGATATTCAAATAGAATCCATTTCCTCTACTCTAGCCAGTAAGTACTACCCTACAAGTCCTCAGAACCCCAAAGGCCACCTTTCATCTGACACCCAGACCCTGGGGAAAGGACTTCTTTTTCCCATGGCAAATGGCCTCCCTTGGCAGCCACTCACCCTGGCAGAAAGTGGGAGCCTAGCTAGAATGATGCAATCGTTGCTGGATTTTTCCAAAAGAAAAGCTGGCAGCAACTAGGGCCCTGGAAGTACTTAGAGCCTCAAACGCCACCTTGAACATATTACTGAGACCCTGGGGAAAGGACTTCGTTTTTCCCATGGAAAATGGCCTTCATTTGTGGCCACTTGGCCTGGCAGGCAGGGCAGTGCCAAGCCAGGAATCTACAAACTCTGCTGGATCCTTCCAGAACGAAAGCTGCCAGCAACTAGGACCCTGCAAGTCCTTAGAGCCCCAGATGCCACCAGTCATCTGACACCCAGAGCCTGGGCCAATGACTTCGTTTTCCCCATGGAAAATGGCCTCCATTTCTGGCCACTCGCCCTGACCAAGAGGGTGGTGCCCAGCAAGAAATTTGCAAGCTTTGCTGGATTGCTCCAAATCGAAAGCTGCCACTTGTTGTTCTTCTATTTCTCTAGAGTCCCATCATGCTGTTCTCAGATTGCTAAAGTCCATACCTCCTCGGTGTGTTCTTATGGCTGCAGATCTTCACAGCACAGACGCTTTCTTCTGCATGCTGTTCTTTCCCAGTTCAGGGCTCCTTCAAGGCTCTCCCTGAATGGCTACGCCGCCCCCTTTTATCCCAGTTCTCTTCAATGCTCACAGCTGCAGCCCATCAAGGACAACCAGGACCTGTGGGGCAAAGCCTCTAGACAGATATTCAAATAGAATCCATTTCCTCTACTCTAGCCAGTAAGTACTACCCTACAAGTCCTCAGAACCCCAAAGGCCACCTTTCATCTGACACCCAGACCCTGGGGAAAGGACTTCTTTTTCCCATGGCAAATGGCCTCCCTTGGCAGCCACTCACCCTGGCAGAAAGTGGGAGCCTAGCTAGAATGATGCAATCGTTGCTGGATTTTTCCAAAAGAAAAGCTGCCAGCAACTAGGGCCCTGGAAGTACTTAGAGCCTCAAACGCCACCTTGAACATATTACTGAGACCCTGGGGAAAGGACTTCGTTTTTCCCATGGAAAATGGCCTTCATTTGTGGCCACTTGGCCTGGCAGGCAGGGCAGTGCCAAGCCAGGAATCTACAAACTCTGCTGGATCCTTCCAGAACGAAAGCTGCCAGCAACTAGGACCCTGCAAGTCCTTAGAGCCCCAGATGCCACCAGTCATCTGACACCCAGAGCCTGGGCCAATGACTTCGTTTTCCCCATGGAAAATGGCCTCCATTTCTGGCCACTCGCCCTGACCAAGAGGGTGGTGCCCAGCAAGAAATTTGCAAGCTTTGCTGGATTGCTCCAAATCGAAAGCTGCCACTTGTTGTTCTTCTATTTCTCTAGAGTCCCATCATGCTGTTCTCAGATTGCTAAAGTCCATACCTCCTCGGTGTGTTCTTATGGCTGCAGATCTTCACAGCACAGACGCTTTCTTCTGCATGCTGTTCTTTCCCAGTTCAGGGCTCCTTCAAGGCTCTCCCTGAATGGCTACGCCGCCCCCTTTTATCCCAGTTCTCTTCAATGCTCACAGCTGCAGCCCATCAAGGACAACCAGGACCTGTGGGACAGATATTCAAATAGAATCCATTTCCTCTACTCTAGCCAGTAAGTACTACCCTACAAGTCCTCAGAACCCCAAAGGCCACCTTTCATCTGACACCCAGACCCTGGGGAAAGGACTTCTTTTTCCCATGGCAAATGGCCTCCCTTGGCAGCCACTCACCCTGGCAGAAAGTGGGAGCCTAGCAAAAATGATGCAATCGTTGCTGGATTTTTCCAAAAGAAAAGCTGGCAGCAACTAGGGCCCTGGAAGTACTTAGAGCCTCAAACGCCACCTTGAACATATTACTGAGACCCTGGGGAAAGGACTTCGTTTTTCCCATGGAAAATGGCCTTCATTTGTGGCCACTTGGCCTGGCAGGCAGGGCAGTGCCAAGCCAGGAATCTACAAACTCTGCTGGATCCTTCCAGAACGAAAGCTGCCAGCAACTAGGACCCTGCAAGTCCTTAGAGCCCCAGATGCCACCAGTCATCTGACACCCAGAGCCTGGGCCAATGACTTCGTTTTCCCCATGGAAAATGGCCTCCATTTCTGGCCACTCGCCCTGACCAAGAGGGTGGTGCCCAGCAAGAAATTTGCAAGCTTTGCTGGATTGCTCCAAATCGAAAGCTGCCACTTGTTGTTGTTCTATTTCTCTAGAGTCCCATCATGCTGTTCTCAGATTGCTAAAGTCCATACCTCCTCGGTGTGTTCTTATGGCTGCAGATCTTCACAGCACAGACGCTTTCTTCTGCATGCTGTTCTTTCCCAGTTCAGGGCTCCTTCAAGGCTCTCCCTGAATGGCTACGCCGCCCCCTTTTATCCCAGTTCTCTTCAATGCTCACAGCTGCAGCCCATCAAGGACAACCAGGACCTGTGGGACAGATATTCAAATAGAATCCATTTCCTCTACTCTAGCCAGTAAGTACTACCCTACAAGTCCTCAGAACCCCAAAGGCCACCTTTCATCTGACACCCAGACCCTGGGGAAAGGACTTCTTTTTCCCATGGCAAATGGCCTCCCTTGGCAGCCACTCACCCTGGCAGAAAGTGGGAGCCTAGCTAGAATGATGCAATCGTTGCTGGATTTTTCCAAAAGAAAAGCTGGCAGCAACTAGGGCCCTGGAAGTACTTAGAGCCTCAAACGCCACCTTGAACATATTACTGAGACCCTGGGGAAAGGACTTCGTTTTTCCCATGGAAAATGGCCTTCATTTCTGGCCACTTGGCCTGGCAGGCAGGGCAGTGCCAAGCCAGGAATCTACAAACTCTGCTGGATCCTTCCAGAACGAAAGCTGCCAGCAACTAGGACCCTGCAAGTCCTTAGAGCCCCAGATGCCACCAGTCATCTGACACCCAGAGCCTGGGCCAATGACTTCGTTTTCCCCATGGAAAATGGCCTCCATTTCTGGCCACTCGCCCTGACCAAGAGGGTGGTGCCCAGCAAGAAATTTGCAAGCTTTGCTGGATTGCTCCAAATCGAAAGCTGCCACTTGTTGTTGTTCTATTTCTCTAGAGTCCCATCATGCTGTTCTCAGATTGCTAAAGTCCATACCTCCTCGGTGTGTTCTTATGGCTGCAGATCTTCACAGCACAGACGCTTTCTTCTGCATGCTGTTCTTTCCCAGTTCAGGGCTCCTTCAAGGCTCTCCCTGAATGGCTAAGCCGCCCCCTTTTATCCCAGTTCTCTTCAATGCTCACAGCTGCAGCCCATCAAGGACAACCAGGACCTGTGGGACAGATATTCAAATAGAATCCATTTCCTCTACTCTAGCCAGTAAGTACTACCCTACAAGTCCTCAGAACCCCAAAGGCCACCTTTCATCTGACACCTAGACCCTGGGGAAAGGACTTCTTTTTCCCATGGCAAATGGCCTCCCTTGGCAGCCACTCACCCTGGCAGAAAGTGGGAGCCTAGCTAGAATGATGCAATCGTTGCTGGATTTTTCCAAAAGAAAAGCTGGCAGCAACTAGGGCCCTGGAAGTACTTAGAGCCTCAAACGCCACCTTGAACATATTACTGAGACCCTGGGGAAAGGACTTCGTTTTTCCCATGGAAAATGGCCTTCATTTGTGGCCACTTGGCCTGGCAGGCAGGGCAGTGCCAAGCCAGGAATCTACAAACTCTGCTGGATCCTTCCAGAACGAAAGCTGCCAGCAACTAGGACCCTGCAAGTCCTTAGAGCCCCAGATGCCACCAGTCATCTGACACCCAGAGCCTGGGCCAATGACTTCGTTTTCCCCATGGAAAATGGCCTCCATTTCTGGCCACTCGCCCTGACCAAGAGGGTGGTGCCCAGCAAGAAATTTGCAAGCTTTGCTGGATTGCTCCAAATCGAAAGCTGCCACTTGTTGTTGTTCTATTTCTCTAGAGTCCCATCATGCTGTTCTCAGATTGCTAAAGTCCATACCTCCTCGGTGTGTTCTTATGGCTGCAGATCTTCACAGCACAGACGCTTTCTTCTGCATGCTGTTCTTTCCCAGTTCAGGGCTCCTTCAAGGCTCTCCCTGAATGGCTAAGCCGCCCCCTTTTATCCCAGTTCTCTTCAATGCTCACAGCTGCAGCCCATCAAGGACAACCAGGACCTGTGGGGCAAAGCCTCTAGACAGATATTCAAATAGAATCCATTTCCTCTACTCTAGCCAGTAAGTACTACCCTACAAGTCCTCAGAACCCCAAAGGCCACCTTTCATCTGACACCCAGACCCTGGGGAAAGGACTTCTTTTTCCCATGGCAAATGGCCTCCCTTGGCAGCCACTCACCCTGGCAGAAAGTGGGAGCCTAGCAAAAATGATGCAATCGTTGCTGGATTTTTCCAAAAGAAAAGCTGGCAGCAACTAGGGCCCTGGAAGTACTTAGAGCCTCAAACGCCACCTTGAACATATTACTGAGACCCTGGGGAAAGGACTTCGTTTTTCCCATGGAAAATGGCCTTCATTTGTGGCCACTTGGCCTGGCAGGCAGGGCAGTGCCAAGCCAGGAATCTACAAACTCTGCTGGATCCTTCCAGAACGAAAGCTGCCAGCAACTAGGACCCTGCAAGTCCTTAGAGCCCCAGATGCCACCTGTCATCTGACACCCAGAGCCTGGGCCAATGACTTCGTTTTCCCCATGGAAAATGGCCTCCATTTCTGGCCACTCGCCCTGACCAAGAGGGTGGTGCCCAGCAAGAAATTTGCAAGCTTTGCTGGATTGCTCCAAATCGAAAGCTGCCACTTGTTGTTGTTCTATTTCTCTAGAGTCCCATAATGCTGTTCTCAGATTGCTAAAGTCCATACCTCCTCGGTGTGTTCTTATGGCTGCAGATCTTCACAGCACAGACGCTTTCTTCTGCATGCTGTTCTTTCCCAGTTCAGGGCTCCTTCAAGGCTCTCCCTGAATGGCTACGCCGCCCCCTTTTATCCCAGTTCTCTTCAATGCTCACAGCTGCAGCCCATCAAGGACAACCAGGACCTGTGGGGCAAAGCCTCTAGACAGATATTCAAATAGAATCCATTTCCTCTACTCTAGCCAGTAAGTACTACCCTACAAGTCCTCAGAACCCCAAAGGCCACCTTTCATCTGACACCCAGACCCTGGGGAAAGGACTTCTTTTTCCCATGGCAAATGGCCTCCCTTAGCAGCCACTCACCCTGGCAGAAAGTGGGAGCCTAGCTAGAATGATGCAATCGTTGCTGGATTTTTCCAAAAGAAAAGCTGGCAGCAACTAGGGCCCTGGAAGTACTTAGAGCCTCAAACGCCACCTTGAACATATTACTGAGACCCTGGGGAAAGGACTTCGTTTTTCCCATGGAAAATGGCCTTCATTTGTGGCCACTTGGCCTGGCAGGCAGGGCAGTGCCAAGCCAGGAATCTACAAACTCTGCTGGATCCTTCCAGAACGAAAGCTGCCAGCAACTAGGACCCTGCAAGTCCTTAGAGCCCCAGATGCCACCAGTCATCTGACACCCAGAGCCTGGGCCAATGACTTCGTTTTCCCCATGGAAAATGGCCTCCATTTCTGGCCACTCGCCCTGACCAAGAGGGTGGTGCCCAGCAAGAAATTTGCAAGCTTTGCTGGATTGCTCCAAATCGAAAGCTGCCACTTGTTGTTGTTCTATTTCTCTAGAGTCCCATCATGCTGTTCTCAGATTGCTAAAGTCCATACCTCCTCGGTGTGTTCTTATGGCTGCAGATCTTCACAGCACAGACGCTTTCTTCTGCATGCTGTTCTTTCCCAGTTCAGGGCTCCTTCAAGGCTCTCCCTGAATGGCTACGCCGCCCCCTTTTATCCCAGTTCTCTTCAATGCTCACAGCTGCAGCCCATCAAGGACAACCAGGACCTGTGGGACAGATATTCAAATAGAATCCATTTCCTCTACTCTAGCCAGTAAGTACTACCCTACAAGTCCTCAGAACCCCAAAGGCCACCTTTCATCTGACACCCAGACCCTGGGGAAAGGACTTCTTTTTCCCATGGCAAATGGCCTCCCTTGGCAGCCACTCACCCTGGCAGAAAGTGGGAGCCTAGCAAAAATGATGCAATCGTTGCTGGATTTTTCCAAAAGAAAAGCTGGCAGCAACTAGGGCCCTGGAAGTACTTAGAGCCTCAAACGCCACCTTGAACATATTACTGAGACCCTGGGGAAAGGACTTCGTTTTTCCCATGGAAAATGGCCTTCATTTGTGGCCACTTGGCCTGGCAGGCAGGGCAGTGCCAAGCCAGGAATCTACAAACTCTGCTGGATCCTTCCAGAACGAAAGCTGCCAGCAACTAGGACCCTGCAAGTCCTTAGAGCCCCAGATGCCACCTGTCATCTGACACCCAGAGCCTGGGCCAATGACTTCGTTTTCCCCATGGAAAATGGCCTCCATTTCTGGCCACTCGCCCTGACCAAGAGGGTGGTGCCCAGCAAGAAATTTGCAAGCTTTGCTGGATTGCTCCAAATCGAAAGCTGCCACTTGTTGTTGTTCTATTTCTCTAGAGTCCCATCATGCTGTTCTCAGATTGCTAAAGTCCATACCTCCTCGGTGTGTTCTTATGGCTGCAGATCTTCACAGCACAGACGCTTTCTTCTGCATGCTGTTCTTTCCCAGTTCAGGGCTCCTTCAAGGCTCTCCCTGAATGGCTAAGCCGCCCCCTTTTATCCCAGTTCTCTTCAATGCTCACAGCTGCAGCCCATCAAGGACAACCAGGACCTGTGGGGCAAAGCCTCTAGACAGATATTCAAATAGAATCCATTTCCTCTACTCTAGCCAGTAAGTACTACCCTACAAGTCCTCAGAACCCCAAAGGCCACCTTTCATCTGACACCCAGACCCTGGGGAAAGGACTTCTTTTTCCCATGGCAAATGGCCTCCCTTGGCAGCCACTCACCCTGGCAGAAAGTGGGAGCCTAGCAAAAATGATGCAATCGTTGCTGGATTTTTCCAAAAGAAAAGCTGGCAGCAACTAGGGCCCTGGAAGTACTTAGAGCCTCAAACGCCACCTTGAACATATTACTGAGACCCTGGGGAAAGGACTTCGTTTTTCCCATGGAAAATGGCCTTCATTTCTGGCCACTTGGCCTGGCAGGCAGGGCAGTGCCAAGCCAGGAATCTACAAACTGTGCTGGATCCTTCCAAAATGAAAGCTGCCAGCAACTAGGACCCTGCAAGTCCTTAGAGCCCCAGATGCCACCAGTCATCTGACACCCAGAGCCTGGGCCAATGACTTCGTTTTCCCCATGGAAAATGGCCTCCATTTCTGGCCACTCGCCCTGACCAAGAGGGTGGTGCCCAGCAAGAAATTTGCAAGCTTTGCTGGATTGCTCCAAATCGAAAGCTGCCACTTGTTGTTGTTCTATTTCTCTAGAGTCCCATCATGCTGTTCTCAGATTGCTAAAGTCCATACCTCCTCGGTGTGTTCTTATGGCTGCAGATCTTCACAGCACAGACGCTTTCTTCTGCATGCTGTTCTTTCCCAGTTCAGGGCTCCTTCAAGGCTCTCCCTGAATGGCTACGCCGCCCCCTTTTATCCCAGTTCTCTTCAATGCTCACAGCTGCAGCCCATCAAGGACAACCAGGACCTGTGGGACAGATATTCAAATAGAATCCATTTCCTCTACTCTAGCCAGTAAGTACTACCCTACAAGTCCTCAGAACCCCAAAGGCCACCTTTCATCTGACACCCAGACCCTGGGGAAAGGACTTCTTTTTCCCATGGCAAATGGCCTCCCTTGGCAGCCACTCACCCTGGCAGAAAGTGGGAGCCTAGCTAGAATGATGCAATCGTTGCTGGATTTTTCCAAAAGAAAAGCTGGCAGCAACTAGGGCCCTGGAAGTACTTAGAGCCTCAAACGCCACCTTGAACATATTACTGAGACCCTGGGGAAAGGACTTCGTTTTTCCCATGGAAAATGGCCTTCATTTCTGGCCACTTGGCCTGGCAGGCAGGGCAGTGCCAAGCCAGGAATCTACAAACTCTGCTGGATCCTTCCAGAACGAAAGCTGCCAGCAACTAGGACCCTGCAAGTCCTTAGAGCCCCAGATGCCACCAGTCATCTGACACCCAGAGCCTGGGCCAATGACTTCGTTTTCCCCATGGAAAATGGCCTCCATTTCTGGCCACTCGCCCTGACCAAGAGGGTGGTGCCCAGCAAGAAATTTGCAAGCTTTGCTGGATTGCTCCAAATCGAAAGCTGCCACTTGTTGTTGTTCTATTTCTCTAGAGTCCCATCATGCTGTTCTCAGATTGCTAAAGTCCATACCTCCTCGGTGTGTTCTTATGGCTGCAGATCTTCACAGCACAGACGCTTTCTTCTGCATGCTGTTCTTTCCCAGTTCAGGGCTCCTTCAAGGCTCTCCCTGAATGGCTACGCCGCCCCCTTTTATCCCAGTTCTCTTCAATGCTCACAGCTGCAGCCCATCAAGGACAACCAGGACCTGTGGGACAGATATTCAAATAGAATCCATTTCCTCTACTCTAGCCAGTAAGTACTACCCTACAAGTCCTCAGAACCCCAAAGGCCACCTTTCATCTGACACCCAGACCCTGGGGAAAGGACTTCTTTTTCCCATGGCAAATGGCCTCCCTTGGCAGCCACTCACCCTGGCAGAAAGTGGGAGCCTAGCTAGAATGATGCAATCGTTGCTGGATTTTTCCAAAAGAAAAGCTGGCAGCAACTAGGGCCCTGGAAGTACTTAGAGCCTCAAACGCCACCTTGAACATATTACTGAGACCCTGGGGAAAGGACTTCGTTTTTCCCATGGAAAATGGCCTTCATTTCTGGCCACTTGGCCTGGCAGGCAGGGCAGTGCCAAGCCAGGAATCTACAAACTCTGCTGGATCCTTCCAGAACGAAAGCTGCCAGCAACTAGGACCCTGCAAGTCCTTAGAGCCCCAGATGCCACCAGTCATCTGACACCCAGAGCCTGGGCCAATGACTTCGTTTTCCCCATGGAAAATGGCCTCCATTTCTGGCCACTCGCCCTGACCAAGAGGGTGGTGCCCAGCAAGAAATTTGCAAGCTTTGCTGGATTGCTCCAAATCGAAAGCTGCCACTTGTTGTTGTTCTATTTCTCTAGAGTCCCATCATGCTGTTCTCAGATTGCTAAAGTCCATACCTCCTCGGTGTGTTCTTATGGCTGCAGATCTTCACAGCACAGACGCTTTCTTCTGCATGCTGTTCTTTCCCAGTTCAGGGCTCCTTCAAGGCTCTCCCTGAATGGCTAAGCCGCCCCCTTTTATCCCAGTTCTCTTCAATGCTCACAGCTGCAGCCCATCAAGGACAACCAGGACCTGTGGGACAGATATTCAAATAGAATCCATTTCCTCTACTCTAGCCAGTAAGTACTACCCTACAAGTCCTCAGAACCCCAAAGGCCACCTTTCATCTGACACCCAGACCCTGGGGAAAGGACTTCTTTTTCCCATGGCAAATGGCCTCCCTTGGCAGCCACTCACCCTGGCAGAAAGTGGGAGCCTAGCTAGAATGATGCAATCGTTGCTGGATTTTTCCAAAAGAAAAGCTGGCAGCAACTAGGGCCCTGGAAGTACTTAGAGCCTCAAACGCCACCTTGAACATATTACTGAGACCCTGGGGAAAGGACTTCGTTTTTCCCATGGAAAATGGCCTTCATTTGTGGCCACTTGGCCTGGCAGGCAGGGCAGTGCCAAGCCAGGAATCTACAAACTCTGCTGGATCCTTCCAGAACGAAAGCTGCCAGCAACTAGGACCCTGCAAGTCCTTAGAGCCCCAGATGCCACCAGTCATCTGACACCCAGAGCCTGGGCCAATGACTTCGTTTTCCCCATGGAAAATGGCCTCCATTTCTGGCCACTCGCCCTGACCAAGAGGGTGGTGCCCAGCAAGAAATTTGCAAGCTTTGCTGGATTGCTCCAAATCTAAAGCTGCCACTTGTTGTTGTTCTATTTCTCTAGAGTCCCATCATGCTGTTCTCAGATTGCTAAAGTCCATACCTCCTCGGTGTGTTCTTATGGCTGCAGATCTTCACAGCACAGACGCTTTCTTCTGCATGCTGTTCTTTCCCAGTTCAGGGCTCCTTCAAGGCTCTCCCTGAATGGCTACGCCGCCCCCTTTTATCCCAGTTCTCTTCAATGCTCACAGCTGCAGCCCATCAAGGACAACCAGGACCTGTGGGACAGATATTCAAATAGAATCCATTTCCTCTACTCTAGCCAGTAAGTACTACCCTACAAGTCCTCAGAACCCCAAAGGCCACCTTTCATCTGACACCCAGACCCTGGGGAAAGGACTTCTTTTTCCCATGGCAAATGGCCTCCCTTGGCAGCCACTCACCCTGGCAGAAAGTGGGAGCCTAGCAAAAATGATGCAATCGTTGCTGGATTTTTCCAAAAGAAAAGCTGGCAGCAACTAGGGCCCTGGAAGTACTTAGAGCCTCAAACGCCACCTTGAACATATTACTGAGACCCTGGGGAAAGGACTTCGTTTTTCCCATGGAAAATGGCCTTCATTTGTGGCCACTTGGCCTGGCAGGCAGGGCAGTGCCAAGCCAGGAATCTACAAACTCTGCTGGATCCTTCCAGAACGAAAGCTGCCAGCAACTAGGACCCTGCAAGTCCTTAGAGCCCCAGATGCCACCTGTCATCTGACACCCAGAGCCTGGGCCAATGACTTCGTTTTCCCCATGGAAAATGGCCTCCATTTCTGGCCACTCGCCCTGACCAAGAGGGTGGTGCCCAGCAAGAAATTTGCAAGCTTTGCTGGATTGCTCCAAATCGAAAGCTGCCACTTGTTGTTGTTCTATTTCTCTAGAGTCCCATAATGCTGTTCTCAGATTGCTAAAGTCCATACCTCCTCGGTGTGTTCTTATGGCTGCAGATCTTCACAGCACAGACGCTTTCTTCTGCATGCTGTTCTTTCCCAGTTCAGGGCTCCTTCAAGGCTCTCCCTGAATGGCTAAGCCGCCCCCTTTTATCCCAGTTCTCTTCAATGCTCACAGCTGCAGCCCATCAAGGACAACCAGGACCTGTGGGGCAAAGCCTCTAGACAGATATTCAAATAGAATCCATTTCCTCTACTCTAGCCAGTAAGTACTACCCTACAAGTCCTCAGAACCCCAAAGGCCACCTTTCATCTGACACCCAGACCCTGGGGAAAGGACTTCTTTTTCCCATGGCAAATGGCCTCCCTTGGCAGCCACTCACCCTGGCAGAAAGTGGGAGCCTAGCAAAAATGATGCAATCGTTGCTGGATTTTTCCAAAAGAAAAGCTGGCAGCAACTAGGGCCCTGGAAGTACTTAGAGCCTCAAACGCCACCTTGAACATATTACTGAGACCCTGGGGAAAGGACTTCGTTTTTCCCATGGAAAATGGCCTTCATTTCTGGCCACTTGGCCTGGCAGGCAGGGCAGTGCCAAGCCAGGAATCTACAAACTGTGCTGGATCCTTCCAAAATGAAAGCTGCCAGCAACTAGGACCCTGCAAGTCCTTAGAGCCCCAGATGCCACCAGTCATCTGACACCCAGAGCCTGGGCCAATGACTTCGTTTTCCCCATGGAAAATGGCCTCCATTTCTGGCCACTCGCCCTGACCAAGAGGGTGGTGCCCAGCAAGAAATTTGCAAGCTTTGCTGGATTGCTCCAAATCGAAAGCTGCCACTTGTTGTTGTTCTATTTCTCTAGAGTCCCATCATGCTGTTCTCAGATTGCTAAAGTCCATACCTCCTCGGTGTGTTCTTATGGCTGCAGATCTTCACAGCACAGACGCTTTCTTCTGCATGCTGTTCTTTCCCAGTTCAGGGCTCCTTCAAGGCTCTCCCTGAATGGCTACGCCGCCCCCTTTTATCCCAGTTCTCTTCAATGCTCACAGCTGCAGCCCATCAAGGACAACCAGGACCTGTGGGACAGATATTCAAATAGAATCCATTTCCTCTACTCTAGCCAGTAAGTACTACCCTACAAGTCCTCAGAACCCCAAAGGCCACCTTTCATCTGACACCCAGACCCTGGGGAAAGGACTTCTTTTTCCCATGGCAAATGGCCTCCCTTGGCAGCCACTCACCCTGGCAGAAAGTGGGAGCCTAGCTAGAATGATGCAATCGTTGCTGGATTTTTCCAAAAGAAAAGCTGGCAGCAACTAGGGCCCTGGAAGTACTTAGAGCCTCAAACGCCACCTTGAACATATTACTGAGACCCTGGGGAAAGGACTTCGTTTTTCCCATGGAAAATGGCCTTCATTTCTGGCCACTTGGCCTGGCAGGCAGGGCAGTGCCAAGCCAGGAATCTACAAACTCTGCTGGATCCTTCCAGAACGAAAGCTGCCAGCAACTAGGACCCTGCAAGTCCTTAGAGCCCCAGATGCCACCAGTCATCTGACACCCAGAGCCTGGGCCAATGACTTCGTTTTCCCCATGGAAAATGGCCTCCATTTCTGGCCACTCGCCCTGACCAAGAGGGTGGTGCCCAGCAAGAAATTTGCAAGCTTTGCTGGATTGCTCCAAATCGAAAGCTGCCACTTGTTGTTGTTCTATTTCTCTAGAGTCCCATCATGCTGTTCTCAGATTGCTAAAGTCCATACCTCCTCGGTGTGTTCTTATGGCTGCAGATCTTCACAGCACAGACGCTTTCTTCTGCATGCTGTTCTTTCCCAGTTCAGGGCTCCTTCAAGGCTCTCCCTGAATGGCTACGCCGCCCCCTTTTATCCCAGTTCTCTTCAATGCTCACAGCTGCAGCCCATCAAGGACAACCAGGACCTGTGGGACAGATATTCAAATAGAATCCATTTCCTCTACTCTAGCCAGTAAGTACTACCCTACAAGTCCTCAGAACCCCAAAGGCCACCTTTCATCTGACACCCAGACCCTGGGGAAAGGACTTCTTTTTCCCATGGCAAATGGCCTCCCTTGGCAGCCACTCACCCTGGCAGAAAGTGGGAGCCTAGCTAGAATGATGCAATCGTTGCTGGATTTTTCCAAAAGAAAAGCTGGCAGCAACTAGGGCCCTGGAAGTACTTAGAGCCTCAAACGCCACCTTGAACATATTACTGAGACCCTGGGGAAAGGACTTCGTTTTTCCCATGGAAAATGGCCTTCATTTGTGGCCACTTGGCCTGGCAGGCAGGGCAGTGCCAAGCCAGGAATCTACAAACTCTGCTGGATCCTTCCAGAACGAAAGCTGCCAGCAACTAGGACCCTGCAAGTCCTTAGAGCCCCAGATGCCACCAGTCATCTGACACCCAGAGCCTGGGCCAATGACTTCGTTTTCCCCATGGAAAATGGCCTCCATTTCTGGCCACTCGCCCTGACCAAGAGGGTGGTGCCCAGCAAGAAATTTGCAAGCTTTGCTGGATTGCTCCAAATCGAAAGCTGCCACTTGTTGTTGTTCTATTTCTCTAGAGTCCCATCATGCTGTTCTCAGATTGCTAAAGTCCATACCTCCTCGGTGTGTTCTTATGGCTGCAGATCTTCACAGCACAGACGCTTTCTTCTGCATGCTGTTCTTTCCCAGTTCAGGGCTCCTTCAAGGCTCTCCCTGAATGGCTAAGCCGCCCCCTTTTATCCCAGTTCTCTTCAATGCTCACAGCTGCAGCCCATCAAGGACAACCAGGACCTGTGGGACAGATATTCAAATAGAATCCATTTCCTCTACTCTAGCCAGTAAGTACTACCCTACAAGTCCTCAGAACCCCAAAGGCCACCTTTCATCTGACACCCAGACCCTGGGGAAAGGACTTCTTTTTCCCATGGCAAATGGCCTCCCTTGGCAGCCACTCACCCTGGCAGAAAGTGGGAGCCTAGCTAGAATGATGCAATCGTTGCTGGATTTTTCCAAAAGAAAAGCTGGCAGCAACTAGGGCCCTGGAAGTACTTAGAGCCTCAAACGCCACCTTGAACATATTACTGAGACCCTGGGGAAAGGACTTCGTTTTTCCCATGGAAAATGGCCTTCATTTCTGGCCACTTGGCCTGGCAGGCAGGGCAGTGCCAAGCCAGGAATCTACAAACTCTGCTGGATCCTTCCAGAACGAAAGCTGCCAGCAACTAGGACCCTGCAAGTCCTTAGAGCCCCAGATGCCACCAGTCATCTGACACCCAGAGCCTGGGCCAATGACTTCGTTTTCCCCATGGAAAATGGCCTCCATTTCTGGCCACTCGCCCTGACCAAGAGGGTGGTGCCCAGCAAGAAATTTGCAAGCTTTGCTGGATTGCTCCAAATCGAAAGCTGCCACTTGTTGTTGTTCTATTTCTCTAGAGTCCCATCATGCTGTTCTCAGATTGCTAAAGTCCATACCTCCTCGGTGTGTTCTTATGGCTGCAGATCTTCACAGCACAGACGCTTTCTTCTGCATGCTGTTCTTTCCCAGTTCAGGGCTCCTTCAAGGCTCTCCCTGAATGGCTAAGCCGCCCCCTTTTATCCCAGTTCTCTTCAATGCTCACAGCTGCAGCCCATCAAGGACAACCAGGACCTGTGGGGCAAAGCCTCTAGACAGATATTCAAATAGAATCCATTTCCTCTACTCTAGCCAGTAAGTACTACCCTACAAGTCCTCAGAACCCCAAAGGCCACCTTTCATCTGACACCCAGACCCTGGGGAAAGGACTTCTTTTTCCCATGGCAAATGGCCTCCCTTGGCAGCCACTCACCCTGGCAGAAAGTGGGAGCCTAGCAAAAATGATGCAATCGTTGCTGGATTTTTCCAAAAGAAAAGCTGGCAGCAACTAGGGCCCTGGAAGTACTTAGAGCCTCAAACGCCACCTTGAACATATTACTGAGACCCTGGGGAAAGGACTTCGTTTTTCCCATGGAAAATGGCCTTCATTTCTGGCCACTTGGCCTGGCAGGCAGGGCAGTGCCAAGCCAGGAATCTACAAACTGTGCTGGATCCTTCCAAAATGAAAGCTGCCAGCAACTAGGACCCTGCAAGTCCTTAGAGCCCCAGATGCCACCAGTCATCTGACACCCAGAGCCTGGGCCAATGACTTCGTTTTCCCCATGGAAAATGGCCTCCATTTCTGGCCACTCGCCCTGACCAAGAGGGTGGTGCCCAGCAAGAAATTTGCAAGCTTTGCTGGATTGCTCCAAATCGAAAGCTGCCACTTGTTGTTGTTCTATTTCTCTAGAGTCCCATCATGCTGTTCTCAGATTGCTAAAGTCCATACCTCCTCGGTGTGTTCTTATGGCTGCAGATCTTCACAGCACAGACGCTTTCTTCTGCATGCTGTTCTTTCCCAGTTCAGGGCTCCTTCAAGGCTCTCCCTGAATGGCTACGCCGCCCCCTTTTATCCCAGTTCTCTTCAATGCTCACAGCTGCAGCCCATCAAGGACAACCAGGACCTGTGGGACAGATATTCAAATAGAATCCATTTCCTCTACTCTAGCCAGTAAGTACTACCCTACAAGTCCTCAGAACCCCAAAGGCCACCTTTCATCTGACACCCAGACCCTGGGGAAAGGACTTCTTTTTCCCATGGCAAATGGCCTCCCTTGGCAGCCACTCACCCTGGCAGAAAGTGGGAGCCTAGCTAGAATGATGCAATCGTTGCTGGATTTTTCCAAAAGAAAAGCTGGCAGCAACTAGGGCCCTGGAAGTACTTAGAGCCTCAAACGCCACCTTGAACATATTACTGAGACCCTGGGGAAAGGACTTCGTTTTTCCCATGGAAAATGGCCTTCATTTCTGGCCACTTGGCCTGGCAGGCAGGGCAGTGCCAAGCCAGGAATCTACAAACTGTGCTGGATCCTTCCAGAACGAAAGCTGCCAGCAACTAGGACCCTGCAAGTCCTTAGAGCCCCAGATGCCACCAGTCATCTGACACCCAGAGCCTGGGCCAATGACTTCGTTTTCCCCATGGAAAATGGCCTCCATTTCTGGCCACTCGCCCTGACCAAGAGGGTGGTGCCCAGCAAGAAATTTGCAAGCTTTGCTGGATTGCTCCAAATCGAAAGCTGCCACTTGTTGTTGTTCTATTTCTCTAGAGTCCCATCATGCTGTTCTCAGATTGCTAAAGTCCATACCTCCTCGGTGTGTTCTTATGGCTGCAGATCTTCACAGCACAGACGCTTTCTTCTGCATGCTGTTCTTTCCCAGTTCAGGGCTCCTTCAAGGCTCTCCCTGAATGGCTACGCCGCCCCCTTTTATCCCAGTTCTCTTCAATGCTCACAGCTGCAGCCCATCAAGGACAACCAGGACCTGTGGGACAGATATTCAAATAGAATCCATTTCCTCTACTCTAGCCAGTAAGTACTACCCTACAAGTCCTCAGAACCCCAAAGGCCACCTTTCATCTGACACCCAGACCCTGGGGAAAGGACTTCTTTTTCCCATGGCAAATGGCCTCCCTTGGCAGCCACTCACCCTGGCAGAAAGTGGGAGCCTAGCTAGAATGATGCAATCGTTGCTGGATTTTTCCAAAAGAAAAGCTGGCAGCAACTAGGGCCCTGGAAGTACTTAGAGCCTCAAACGCCACCTTGAACATATTACTGAGACCCTGGGGAAAGGACTTCGTTTTTCCCATGGAAAATGGCCTTCATTTGTGGCCACTTGGCCTGGCAGGCAGGGCAGTGCCAAGCCAGGAATCTACAAACTCTGCTGGATCCTTCCAGAACGAAAGCTGCCAGCAACTAGGACCCTGCAAGTCCTTAGAGCCCCAGATGCCACCAGTCATCTGACACCCAGAGCCTGGGCCAATGACTTCGTTTTCCCCATGGAAAATGGCCTCCATTTCTGGCCACTCGCCCTGACCAAGAGGGTGGTGCCCAGCAAGAAATTTGCAAGCTTTGCTGGATTGCTCCAAATCGAAAGCTGCCACTTGTTGTTGTTCTATTTCTCTAGAGTCCCATCATGCTGTTCTCAGATTGCTAAAGTCCATACCTCCTCGGTGTGTTCTTATGGCTGCAGATCTTCACAGCACAGACGCTTTCTTCTGCATGCTGTTCTTTCCCAGTTCAGGGCTCCTTCAAGGCTCTCCCTGAATGGCTAAGCCGCCCCCTTTTATCCCAGTTCTCTTCAATGCTCACAGCTGCAGCCCATCAAGGACAACCAGGACCTGTGGGACAGATATTCAAATAGAATCCATTTCCTCTACTCTAGCCAGTAAGTACTACCCTACAAGTCCTCAGAACCCCAAAGGCCACCTTTCATCTGACACCCAGACCCTGGGGAAAGGACTTCTTTTTCCCATGGCAAATGGCCTCCCTTGGCAGCCACTCACCCTGGCAGAAAGTGGGAGCCTAGCTAGAATGATGCAATCGTTGCTGGATTTTTCCAAAAGAAAAGCTGGCAGCAACTAGGGCCCTGGAAGTACTTAGAGCCTCAAACGCCACCTTGAACATATTACTGAGACCCTGGGGAAAGGACTTCGTTTTTCCCATGGAAAATGGCCTTCATTTGTGGCCACTTGGCCTGGCAGGCAGGGCAGTGCCAAGCCAGGAATCTACAAACTCTGCTGGATCCTTCCAGAACGAAAGCTGCCAGCAACTAGGACCCTGCAAGTCCTTAGAGCCCCAGATGCCACCAGTCATCTGACACCCAGAGCCTGGGCCAATGACTTCGTTTTCCCCATGGAAAATGGCCTCCATTTCTGGCCACTCGCCCTGACCAAGAGGGTGGTGCCCAGCAAGAAATTTGCAAGCTTTGCTGGATTGCTCCAAATCTAAAGCTGCCACTTGTTGTTGTTCTATTTCTCTAGAGTCCCATCATGCTGTTCTCAGATTGCTAAAGTCCATACCTCCTCGGTGTGTTCTTATGGCTGCAGATCTTCACAGCACAGACGCTTGCTTCTGCATGCTGTTCTTTCCCAGTTCAGGGCTCCTTCAAGGCTCTCCCTGAATGGCTACGCCGCCCCCTTTTATCCCAGTTCTCTTCAATGCTCACAGCTGCAGCCCATCAAGGACAACCAGGACCTGTGGGACAGATATTCAAATAGAATCCATTTCCTCTACTCTAGCCAGTAAGTACTACCCTACAAGTCCTCAGAACCCCAAAGGCCACCTTTCATCTGACACCCAGACCCTGGGGAAAGGACTTCTTTTTCCCATGGCAAATGGCCTCCCTTGGCAGCCACTCACCCTGGCAGAAAGTGGGAGCCTAGCAAAAATGATGCAATCGTTGCTGGATTTTTCCAAAAGAAAAGCTGGCAGCAACTAGGGCCCTGGAAGTACTTAGAGCCTCAAACGCCACCTTGAACATATTACTGAGACCCTGGGGAAAGGACTTCGTTTTTCCCATGGAAAATGGCCTTCATTTGTGGCCACTTGGCCTGGCAGGCAGGGCAGTGCCAAGCCAGGAATCTACAAACTCTGCTGGATCCTTCCAGAACGAAAGCTGCCAGCAACTAGGACCCTGCAAGTCCTTAGAGCCCCAGATGCCACCTGTCATCTGACACCCAGAGCCTGGGCCAATGACTTCGTTTTCCCCATGGAAAATGGCCTCCATTTCTGGCCACTCGCCCTGACCAAGAGGGTGGTGCCCAGCAAGAAATTTGCAAGCTTTGCTGGATTGCTCCAAATCGAAAGCTGCCACTTGTTGTTGTTCTATTTCTCTAGAGTCCCATAATGCTGTTCTCAGATTGCTAAAGTCCATACCTCCTCGGTGTGTTCTTATGGCTGCAGATCTTCACAGCACAGACGCTTTCTTCTGCATGCTGTTCTTTCCCAGTTCAGGGCTCCTTCAAGGCTCTCCCTGAATGGCTAAGCCGCCCCCTTTTATCCCAGTTCTCTTCAATGCTCACAGCTGCAGCCCATCAAGGACAACCAGGACCTGTGGGGCAAAGCCTCTAGACAGATATTCAAATAGAATCCATTTCCTCTACTCTAGCCAGTAAGTACTACCCTACAAGTCCTCAGAACCCCAAAGGCCACCTTTCATCTGACACCCAGACCCTGGGGAAAGGACTTCTTTTTCCCATGGCAAATGGCCTCCCTTGGCAGCCACTCACCCTGGCAGAAAGTGGGAGCCTAGCAAAAATGATGCAATCGTTGCTGGATTTTTCCAAAAGAAAAGCTGGCAGCAACTAGGGCCCTGGAAGTACTTAGAGCCTCAAACGCCACCTTGAACATATTACTGAGACCCTGGGGAAAGGACTTCGTTTTTCCCATGGAAAATGGCCTTCATTTCTGGCCACTTGGCCTGGCAGGCAGGGCAGTGCCAAGCCAGGAATCTACAAACTGTGCTGGATCCTTCCAAAATGAAAGCTGCCAGCAACTAGGACCCTGCAAGTCCTTAGAGCCCCAGATGCCACCAGTCATCTGACACCCAGAGCCTGGGCCAATGACTTCGTTTTCCCCATGGAAAATGGCCTCCATTTCTGGCCACTCGCCCTGACCAAGAGGGTGGTGCCCAGCAAGAAATTTGCAAGCTTTGCTGGATTGCTCCAAATCGAAAGCTGCCACTTGTTGTTGTTCTATTTCTCTAGAGTCCCATCATGCTGTTCTCAGATTGCTAAAGTCCATACCTCCTCGGTGTGTTCTTATGGCTGCAGATCTTCACAGCACAGACGCTTTCTTCTGCATGCTGTTCTTTCCCAGTTCAGGGCTCCTTCAAGGCTCTCCCTGAATGGCTACGCCGCCCCCTTTTATCCCAGTTCTCTTCAATGCTCACAGCTGCAGCCCATCAAGGACAACCAGGACCTGTGGGACAGATATTCAAATAGAATCCATTTCCTCTACTCTAGCCAGTAAGTACTACCCTACAAGTCCTCAGAACCCCAAAGGCCACCTTTCATCTGACACCCAGACCCTGGGGAAAGGACTTCTTTTTCCCATGGCAAATGGCCTCCCTTGGCAGCCACTCACCCTGGCAGAAAGTGGGAGCCTAGCTAGAATGATGCAATCGTTGCTGGATTTTTCCAAAAGAAAAGCTGGCAGCAACTAGGGCCCTGGAAGTACTTAGAGCCTCAAACGCCACCTTGAACATATTACTGAGACCCTGGGGAAAGGACTTCGTTTTTCCCATGGAAAATGGCCTTCATTTCTGGCCACTTGGCCTGGCAGGCAGGGCAGTGCCAAGCCAGGAATCTACAAACTCTGCTGGATCCTTCCAGAACGAAAGCTGCCAGCAACTAGGACCCTGCAAGTCCTTAGAGCCCCAGATGCCACCAGTCATCTGACACCCAGAGCCTGGGCCAATGACTTCGTTTTCCCCATGGAAAATGGCCTCCATTTCTGGCCACTCGCCCTGACCAAGAGGGTGGTGCCCAGCAAGAAATTTGCAAGCTTTGCTGGATTGCTCCAAATCGAAAGCTGCCACTTGTTGTTGTTCTATTTCTCTAGAGTCCCATCATGCTGTTCTCAGATTGCTAAAGTCCATACCTCCTCGGTGTGTTCTTATGGCTGCAGATCTTCACAGCACAGACGCTTTCTTCTGCATGCTGTTCTTTCCCAGTTCAGGGCTCCTTCAAGGCTCTCCCTGAATGGCTACGCCGCCCCCTTTTATCCCAGTTCTCTTCAATGCTCACAGCTGCAGCCCATCAAGGACAACCAGGACCTGTGGGACAGATATTCAAATAGAATCCATTTCCTCTACTCTAGCCAGTAAGTACTACCCTACAAGTCCTCAGAACCCCAAAGGCCACCTTTCATCTGACACCCAGACCCTGGGGAAAGGACTTCTTTTTCCCATGGCAAATGGCCTCCCTTGGCAGCCACTCACCCTGGCAGAAAGTGGGAGCCTAGCTAGAATGATGCAATCGTTGCTGGATTTTTCCAAAAGAAAAGCTGGCAGCAACTAGGGCCCTGGAAGTACTTAGAGCCTCAAACGCCACCTTGAACATATTACTGAGACCCTGGGGAAAGGACTTCGTTTTTCCCATGGAAAATGGCCTTCATTTGTGGCCACTTGGCCTGGCAGGCAGGGCAGTGCCAAGCCAGGAATCTACAAACTCTGCTGGATCCTTCCAGAACGAAAGCTGCCAGCAACTAGGACCCTGCAAGTCCTTAGAGCCCCAGATGCCACCAGTCATCTGACACCCAGAGCCTGGGCCAATGACTTCGTTTTCCCCATGGAAAATGGCCTCCATTTCTGGCCACTCGCCCTGACCAAGAGGGTGGTGCCCAGCAAGAAATTTGCAAGCTTTGCTGGATTGCTCCAAATCGAAAGCTGCCACTTGTTGTTGTTCTATTTCTCTAGAGTCCCATCATGCTGTTCTCAGATTGCTAAAGTCCATACCTCCTCGGTGTGTTCTTATGGCTGCAGATCTTCACAGCACAGACGCTTTCTTCTGCATGCTGTTCTTTCCCAGTTCAGGGCTCCTTCAAGGCTCTCCCTGAATGGCTAAGCCGCCCCCTTTTATCCCAGTTCTCTTCAATGCTCACAGCTGCAGCCCATCAAGGACAACCAGGACCTGTGGGACAGATATTCAAATAGAATCCATTTCCTCTACTCTAGCCAGTAAGTACTACCCTACAAGTCCTCAGAACCCCAAAGGCCACCTTTCATCTGACACCCAGACCCTGGGGAAAGGACTTCTTTTTCCCATGGCAAATGGCCTCCCTTGGCAGCCACTCACCCTGGCAGAAAGTGGGAGCCTAGCTAGAATGATGCAATCGTTGCTGGATTTTTCCAAAAGAAAAGCTGGCAGCAACTAGGGCCCTGGAAGTACTTAGAGCCTCAAACGCCACCTTGAACATATTACTGAGACCCTGGGGAAAGGACTTCGTTTTTCCCATGGAAAATGGCCTTCATTTGTGGCCACTTGGCCTGGCAGGCAGGGCAGTGCCAAGCCAGGAATCTACAAACTCTGCTGGATCCTTCCAGAACGAAAGCTGCCAGCAACTAGGACCCTGCAAGTCCTTAGAGCCCCAGATGCCACCAGTCATCTGACACCCAGAGCCTGGGCCAATGACTTCGTTTTCCCCATGGAAAATGGCCTCCATTTCTGGCCACTCGCCCTGACCAAGAGGGTGGTGCCCAGCAAGAAATTTGCAAGCTTTGCTGGATTGCTCCAAATCTAAAGCTGCCACTTGTTGTTGTTCTATTTCTCTAGAGTCCCATCATGCTGTTCTCAGATTGCTAAAGTCCATACCTCCTCGGTGTGTTCTTATGGCTGCAGATCTTCACAGCACAGACGCTTTCTTCTGCATGCTGTTCTTTCCCAGTTCAGGGCTCCTTCAAGGCTCTCCCTGAATGGCTACGCCGCCCCCTTTTATCCCAGTTCTCTTCAATGCTCACAGCTGCAGCCCATCAAGGACAACCAGGACCTGTGGGACAGATATTCAAATAGAATCCATTTCCTCTACTCTAGCCAGTAAGTACTACCCTACAAGTCCTCAGAACCCCAAAGGCCACCTTTCATCTGACACCCAGACCCTGGGGAAAGGACTTCTTTTTCCCATGGCAAATGGCCTCCCTTGGCAGCCACTCACCCTGGCAGAAAGTGGGAGCCTAGCTAGAATGATGCAATCGTTGCTGGATTTTTCCAAAAGAAAAGCTGGCAGCAACTAGGGCCCTGGAAGTACTTAGAGCCTCAAACGCCACCTTGAACATATTACTGAGACCCTGGGGAAAGGACTTCGTTTTTCCCATGGAAAATGGCCTTCATTTCTGGCCACTTGGCCTGGCAGGCAGGGCAGTGCCAAGCCAGGAATCTACAAACTGTGCTGGATCCTTCCAAAACGAAAGCTGCCAGCAACTAGGACCCTGCAAGTCCTTAGAGCCCCAGATGCCACCAGTCATCTGACACCCAGAGCCTGGGCCAATGACTTCGTTTTCCCCATGGAAAATGGCCTCCATTTCTGGCCACTCGCCCTGACCAAGAGGGTGGTGCCCAGCAAGAAATTTGCAAGCTTTGCTGGATTGCTCCAAATCGAAAGCTGCCACTTGTTGTTGTTCTATTTCTCTAGAGTCCCATCATGCTGTTCTCAGATTGCTAAAGTCCATACCTCCTCGGTGTGTTCTTATGGCTGCAGATCTTCACAGCACAGACGCTTTCTTCTGCATGCTGTTCTTTCCCAGTTCAGGGCTCCTTCAAGGCTCTCCCTGAATGGCTACGCCGCCCCCTTTTATCCCAGTTCTCTTCAATGCTCACAGCTGCAGCCCATCAAGGACAACCAGGACCTGTGGGACAGATATTCAAATAGAATCCATTTCCTCTACTCTAGCCAGTAAGTACTACCCTACAAGTCCTCAGAACCCCAAAGGCCACCTTTCATCTGACACCCAGACCCTGAGGAAAGGACTTCTTTTTCCCATGGCAAATGGCCTCCCTTGGCAGCCACTCACCCTGGCAGAAAGTGGGAGCCTAGCTAGAATGATGCAATCGTTGCTGGATTTTTCCAAAAGAAAAGCTGGCAGCAACTAGGGCCCTGGAAGTACTTAGAGCCTCAAACGCCACCTTGAACATATTACTGAGACCCTGGGGAAAGGACTTCGTTTTTCCCATGGAAAATGGCCTTCATTTGTGGCCACTTGGCCTGGCAGGCAGGGCAGTGCCAAGCCAGGAATCTACATACTCTGCTGGATCCTTCCAGAACGAAAGCTGCCAGCAACTAGGACCCTGCAAGTCCTTAGAGCCCCAGATGCCACCAGTCATCTGACACCCAGAGCCTGGGCCAATGACTTCGTTTTCCCCATGGAAAATGGCCTCCATTTCTGGCCACTCGCCCTGACCAAGAGGGTGGTGCCCAGCAAGAAATTTGCAAGCTTTGCTGGATTGCTCCAAATCGAAAGCTGCCACTTGTTGTTGTTCTATTTCTCTAGAGTCCCATCATGCTGTTCTCAGATTGCTAAAGTCCATACCTCCTCGGTGTGTTCTTATGGCTGCAGATCTTCACAGCACAGACGCTTTCTTCTGCATGCTGTTCTTTCCCAGTTCAGGGCTCCTTCAAGGCTCTCCCTGAATGGCTACGCCGCCCCCTTTTATCCCAGTTCTCTTCAATGCTCACAGCTGCAGCCCATCAAGGACAACCAGGACCTGTGGGGCAAAGCCTCTAGACAGATATTCAAATAGAATCCATTTCCTCTACTCTAGCCAGTAAGTACTACCCTACAAGTCCTCAGAACCCCAAAGGCCACCTTTCATCTGACACCCAGACCCTGGGGAAAGGACTTCTTTTTCCCATGGCAAATGGCCTCCCTTGGCAGCCACTCACCCTGGCAGAAAGTGGGAGCCTAGCAAAAATGATGCAATCGTTGCTGGATTTTTCCAAAAGAAAAGCTGGCAGCAACTAGGGCCCTGGAAGTACTTAGAGCCTCAAACGCCACCTTGAACATATTACTGAGACCCTGGGGAAAGGACTTCGTTTTTCCCATGGAAAATGGCCTTCATTTGTGGCCACTTGGCCTGGCAGGCAGGGCAGTGCCAAGCCAGGAATCTACAAACTCTGCTGGATCCTTCCAGAACGAAAGCTGCCAGCAACTAGGACCCTGCAAGTCCTTAGAGCCCCAGATGCCACCAGTCATCTGACACCCAGAGCCTGGGCCAATGACTTCGTTTTCCCCATGGAAAATGGCCTCCATTTCTGGCCACTCGCCCTGACCAAGAGGGTGGTGCCCAGCAAGAAATTTGCAAGCTTTGCTGGATTGCTCCAAATCGAAAGCTGCCACTTGTTGTTGTTCTATTTCTCTAGAGTCCCATCATGCTGTTCTCAGATTGCTAAAGTCCATACCTCCTCGGTGTGTTCTTATGGCTGCAGATCTTCACAGCACAGACGCTTTCTTCTGCATGCTGTTCTTTCCCAGTTCAGGGCTCCTTCAAGGCTCTCCCTGAATGGCTACGCCGCCCCCTTTTATCCCAGTTCTCTTCAATGCTCACAGCTGCAGCCCATCAAGGACAACCAGGACCTGTGGGACAGATATTCAAATAGAATCCATTTCCTCTACTCTAGCCAGTAAGTACTACCCTACAAGTCCTCAGAACCCCAAAGGCCACCTTTCATCTGACACCCAGACCCTGGGGAAAGGACTTCTTTTTCCCATGGCAAATGGCCTCCCTTGGCAGCCACTCACCCTGGCAGAAAGTGGGAGCCTAGCAAAAATGATGCAATCGTTGCTGGATTTTTCCAAAAGAAAAGCTGGCAGCAACTAGGGCCCTGGAAGTACTTAGAGCCTCAAACGCCACCTTGAACATATTACTGAGACCCTGGGGAAAGGACTTCGTTTTTCCCATGGAAAATGGCCTTCATTTGTGGCCACTTGGCCTGGCAGGCAGGGCAGTGCCAAGCCAGGAATCTACAAACTCTGCTGGATCCTTCCAGAACGAAAGCTGCCAGCAACTAGGACCCTGCAAGTCCTTAGAGCCCCAGATGCCACCAGTCATCTGACACCCAGAGCCTGGGCCAATGACTTCGTTTTCCCCATGGAAAATGGCCTCCATTTCTGGCCACTCGCCCTGACCAAGAGGGTGGTGCCCAGCAAGAAATTTGCAAGCTTTGCTGGATTGCTCCAAATCGAAAGCTGCCACTTGTTGTTGTTCTATTTCTCTAGAGTCCCATCATGCTGTTCTCAGATTGCTAAAGTCCATACCTCCTCGGTGTGTTCTTATGGCTGCAGATCTTCACAGCACAGACGCTTTCTTCTGCATGCTGTTCTTTCCCAGTTCAGGGCTCCTTCAAGGCTCTCCCTGAATGGCTACGCCGCCCCCTTTTATCCCAGTTCTCTTCAATGCTCACAGCTGCAGCCCATCAAGGACAACCAGGACCTGTGGGGCAAAGCCTCTAGACAGATATTCAAATAGAATCCATTTCCTCTACTCTAGCCAGTAAGTACTACCCTACAAGTCCTCAGAACCCCAAAGGCCACCTTTCATCTGACACCCAGACCCTGGGGAAAGGACTTCTTTTTCCCATGGCAAATGGCCTCCCTTGGCAGCCACTCACCCTGGCAGAAAGTGGGAGCCTAGCAAAAATGATGCAATCGTTGCTGGATTTTTCCAAAAGAAAAGCTGGCAGCAACTAGGGCCCTGGAAGTACTTAGAGCCTCAAACGCCACCTTGAACATATTACTGAGACCCTGGGGAAAGGACTTCGTTTTTCCCATGGAAAATGGCCTTCATTTGTGGCCACTTGGCCTGGCAGGCAGGGCAGTGCCAAGCCAGGAATCTACAAACTGTGCTGGATCCTTCCAAAACGAAAGCTGCCAGCAACTAGGACCCTGCAAGTCCTTAGAGCCCCAGATGCCACCAGTCATCTGACACCCAGAGCCTGGGCCAATGACTTCGTTTTCCCCATGGAAAATGGCCTCCATTTCTGGCCACTCGCCCTGACCAAGAGGGTGGTGCCCAGCAAGAAATTTGCAAGCTTTGCTGGATTGCTCCAAATCGAAAGCTGCCACTTGTTGTTGTTCTATTTCTCTAGAGTCCCATCATGCTGTTCTCAGATTGCTAAAGTCCATACCTCCTCGGTGTGTTCTTATGGCTGCAGATCTTCACAGCACAGACGCTTTCTTCTGCATGCTGTTCTTTCCCAGTTCAGGGCTCCTTCAAGGCTCTCCCTGAATGGCTACGCCGCCCCCTTTTATCCCAGTTCTCTTCAATGCTCACAGCTGCAGCCCATCAAGGACAACCAGGACCTGTGGGACAGATATTCAAATAGAATCCATTTCCTCTACTCTAGCCAGTAAGTACTACCCTACAAGTCCTCAGAACCCCAAAGGCCACCTTTCATCTGACACCCAGACCCTGGGGAAAGGACTTCTTTTTCCCATGGCAAATGGCCTCCCTTGGCAGCCACTCACCCTGGCAGAAAGTGGGAGCCTAGCTAGAATGATGCAATCGTTGCTGGATTTTTCCAAAAGAAAAGCTGGCAGCAACTAGGGCCCTGGAAGTACTTAGAGCCTCAAACGCCACCTTGAACATATTACTGAGACCCTGGGGAAAGGACTTCGTTTTTCCCATGGAAAATGGCCTTCATTTGTGGCCACTTGGCCTGGCAGGCAGGGCAGTGCCAAGCCAGGAATCTACAAACTCTGCTGGATCCTTCCAGAACGAAAGCTGCCAGCAACTAGGACCCTGCAAGTCCTTAGAGCCCCAGATGCCACCAGTCATCTGACACCCAGAGCCTGGGCCAATGACTTCGTTTTCCCCATGGAAAATGGCCTCCATTTCTGGCCACTCGCCCTGACCAAGAGGGTGGTGCCCAGCAAGAAATTTGCAAGCTTTGCTGGATTGCTCCAAATCGAAAGCTGCCACTTGTTGTTGTTCTATTTCTCTAGAGTCCCATCATGCTGTTCTCAGATTGCTAAAGTCCATACCTCCTCGGTGTGTTCTTATGGCTGCAGATCTTCACAGCACAGACGCTTTCTTCTGCATGCTGTTCTTTCCCAGTTCAGGGCTCCTTCAAGGCTCTCCCTGAATGGCTAAGCCGCCCCCTTTTATCCCAGTTCTCTTCAATGCTCACAGCTGCAGCCCATCAAGGACAACCAGGACCTGTGGGACAGATATTCAAATAGAATCCATTTCCTCTACTCTAGCCAGTAAGTACTACCCTACAAGTCCTCAGAACCCCAAAGGCCACCTTTCATCTGACACCCAGACCCTGGGGAAAGGACTTCTTTTTCCCATGGCAAATGGCCTCCCTTGGCAGCCACTCACCCTGGCAGAAAGTGGGAGCCTAGCTAGAATGATGCAATCGTTGCTGGATTTTTCCAAAAGAAAAGCTGCCAGCAACTAGGGCCCTGGAAGTACTTAGAGCCTCAAACGCCACCTTGAACATATTACTGAGACCCTGGGGAAAGGACTTCGTTTTTCCCATGGAAAATGGCCTTCATTTGTGGCCACTTGGCCTGGCAGGCAGGGCAGTGCCAAGCCAGGAATCTACAAACTCTGCTGGATCCTTCCAGAACGAAAGCTGCCAGCAACTAGGACCCTGCAAGTCCTTAGAGCCCCAGATGCCACCAGTCATCTGACACCCAGAGCCTGGGCCAATGACTTCGTTTTCCCCATGGAAAATGGCCTCCATTTCTGGCCACTCGCCCTGACCAAGAGGGTGGTGCCCAGCAAGAAATTTGCAAGCTTTGCTGGATTGCTCCAAATCGAAAGCTGCCACTTGTTGTTGTTCTATTTCTCTAGAGTCCCATCATGCTGTTCTCAGATTGCTAAAGTCCATACCTCCTCGGTGTGTTCTTATGGCTGCAGATCTTCACAGCACAGACGCTTTCTTCTGCATGCTGTTCTTTCCCAGTTCAGGGCTCCTTCAAGGCTCTCCCTGAATGGCTACGCCGCCCCCTTTTATCCCAGTTCTCTTCAATGCTCACAGCTGCAGCCCATCAAGGACAACCAGGACCTGTGGGGCAAAGCCTCTAGACAGATATTCAAATAGAATCCATTTCCTCTACTCTAGCCAGTAAGTACTACCCTACAAGTCCTCAGAACCCCAAAGGCCACCTTTCATCTGACACCCAGACCCTGGGGAAAGGACTTCTTTTTCCCATGGCAAATGGCCTCCCTTGGCAGCCACTCACCCTGGCAGAAAGTGGGAGCCTAGCTAGAATGATGCAATCGTTGCTGGATTTTTCCAAAAGAAAAGCTGGCAGCAACTAGGGCCCTGGAAGTACTTAGAGCCTCAAACGCCACCTTGAACATATTACTGAGACCCTGGGGAAAGGACTTCGTTTTTCCCATGGAAAATGGCCTTCATTTGTGGCCACTTGGCCTGGCAGGCAGGGCAGTGCCAAGCCAGGAATCTACAAACTCTGCTGGATCCTTCCAGAACGAAAGCTGCCAGCAACTAGGACCCTGCAAGTCCTTAGAGCCCCAGATGCCACCAGTCATCTGACACCCAGAGCCTGGGCCAATGACTTCGTTTTCCCCATGGAAAATGGCCTCCATTTCTGGCCACTCGCCCTGACCAAGAGGGTGGTGCCCAGCAAGAAATTTGCAAGCTTTGCTGGATTGCTCCAAATCGAAAGCTGCCACTTGTTGTTCTTCTATTTCTCTAGAGTCCCATCATGCTGTTCTCAGATTGCTAAAGTCCATACCTCCTCGGTGTGTTCTTATGGCTGCAGATCTTCACAGCACAGACGCTTTCTTCTGCATGCTGTTCTTTCCCAGTTCAGGGCTCCTTCAAGGCTCTCCCTGAATGGCTACGCCGCCCCCTTTTATCCCAGTTCTCTTCAATGCTCACAGCTGCAGCCCATCAAGGACAACCAGGACCTGTGGGGCAAAGCCTCTAGACAGATATTCAAATAGAATCCATTTCCTCTACTCTAGCCAGTAAGTACTACCCTACAAGTCCTCAGAACCCCAAAGGCCACCTTTCATCTGACACCCAGACCCTGGGGAAAGGACTTCTTTTTCCCATGGCAAATGGCCTCCCTTGGCAGCCACTCACCCTGGCAGAAAGTGGGAGCCTAGCAAAAATGATGCAATCGTTGCTGGATTTTTCCAAAAGAAAAGCTGGCAGCAACTAGGGCCCTGGAAGTACTTAGAGCCTCAAACGCCACCTTGAACATATTACTGAGACCCTGGGGAAAGGACTTCGTTTTTCCCATGGAAAATGGCCTTCATTTGTGGCCACTTGGCCTGGCAGGCAGGGCAGTGCCAAGCCAGGAATCTACAAACTCTGCTGGATCCTTCCAGAACGAAAGCTGCCAGCAACTAGGACCCTGCAAGTCCTTAGAGCCCCAGATGCCACCAGTCATCTGACACCCAGAGCCTGGGCCAATGACTTCGTTTTCCCCATGGAAAATGGCCTCCATTTCTGGCCACTCGCCCTGACCAAGAGGGTGGTGCCCAGCAAGAAATTTGCAAGCTTTGCTGGATTGCTCCAAATCGAAAGCTGCCACTTGTTGTTGTTCTATTTCTCTAGAGTCCCATCATGCTGTTCTCAGATTGCTAAAGTCCATACCTCCTCGGTGTGTTCTTATGGCTGCAGATCTTCACAGCACAGACGCTTTCTTCTGCATGCTGTTCTTTCCCAGTTCAGGGCTCCTTCAAGGCTCTCCCTGAATGGCTACGCCGCCCCCTTTTATCCCAGTTCTCTTCAATGCTCACAGCTGCAGCCCATCAAGGACAACCAGGACCTGTGGGACAGATATTCAAATAGAATCCATTTCCTCTACTCTAGCCAGTAAGTACTACCCTACAAGTCCTCAGAACCCCAAAGGCCACCTTTCATCTGACACCCAGACCCTGGGGAAAGGACTTCTTTTTCCCATGGCAAATGGCCTCCCTTGGCAGCCACTCACCCTGGCAGAAAGTGGGAGCCTAGCAAAAATGATGCAATCGTTGCTGGATTTTTCCAAAAGAAAAGCTGGCAGCAACTAGGGCCCTGGAAGTACTTAGAGCCTCAAACGCCACCTTGAACATATTACTGAGACCCTGGGGAAAGGACTTCGTTTTTCCCATGGAAAATGGCCTTCATTTGTGGCCACTTGGCCTGGCAGGCAGGGCAGTGCCAAGCCAGGAATCTACAAACTCTGCTGGATCCTTCCAGAACGAAAGCTGCCAGCAACTAGGACCCTGCAAGTCCTTAGAGCCCCAGATGCCACCAGTCATCTGACACCCAGAGCCTGGGCCAATGACTTCGTTTTCCCCATGGAAAATGGCCTCCATTTCTGGCCACTCGCCCTGACCAAGAGGGTGGTGCCCAGCAAGAAATTTGCAAGCTTTGCTGGATTGCTCCAAATCGAAAGCTGCCACTTGTTGTTGTTCTATTTCTCTAGAGTCCCATCATGCTGTTCTCAGATTGCTAAAGTCCATACCTCCTCGGTGTGTTCTTATGGCTGCAGATCTTCACAGCACAGACGCTTTCTTCTGCATGCTGTTCTTTCCCAGTTCAGGGCTCCTTCAAGGCTCTCCCTGAATGGCTAAGCCGCCCCCTTTTATCCCAGTTCTCTTCAATGCTCACAGCTGCAGCCCATCAAGGACAACCAGGACCTGTGGGACAGATATTCAAATAGAATCCATTTCCTCTACTCTAGCCAGTAAGTACTACCCTACAAGTCCTCAGAACCCCAAAGGCCACCTTTCATCTGACACCCAGACCCTGGGGAAAGGACTTCTTTTTCCCATGGCAAATGGCCTCCCTTGGCAGCCACTCACCCTGGCAGAAAGTGGGAGCCTAGCTAGAATGATGCAATCGTTGCTGGATTTTTCCAAAAGAAAAGCTGGCAGCAACTAGGGCCCTGGAAGTACTTAGAGCCTCAAACGCCACCTTGAACATATTACTGAGACCCTGGGGAAAGGACTTCGTTTTTCCCATGGAAAATGGCCTTCATTTGTGGCCACTTGGCCTGGCAGGCAGGGCAGTGCCAAGCCAGGAATCTACAAACTCTGCTGGATCCTTCCAGAACGAAAGCTGCCAGCAACTAGGACCCTGCAAGTCCTTAGAGCCCCAGATGCCACCAGTCATCTGACACCCAGAGCCTGGGCCAATGACTTCGTTTTCCCCATGGAAAATGGCCTCCATTTCTGGCCACTCGCCCTGACCAAGAGGGTGGTGCCCAGCAAGAAATTTGCAAGCTTTGCTGGATTGCTCCAAATCGAAAGCTGCCACTTGTTGTTGTTCTATTTCTCTAGAGTCCCATCATGCTGTTCTCAGATTGCTAAAGTCCATACCTCCTCGGTGTGTTCTTATGGCTGCAGATCTTCACAGCACAGACGCTTTCTTCTGCATGCTGTTCTTTCCCAGTTCAGGGCTCCTTCAAGGCTCTCCCTGAATGGCTACGCCGCCCCCTTTTATCCCAGTTCTCTTCAATGCTCACAGCTGCAGCCCATCAAGGACAACCAGGACCTGTGGGACAGATATTCAAATAGAATCCATTTCCTCTACTCTAGCCAGTAAGTACTACCCTACAAGTCCTCAGAACCCCAAAGGCCACCTTTCATCTGACACCCAGACCCTGGGGAAAGGACTTCTTTTTCCCATGGCAAATGGCCTCCCTTGGCAGCCACTCACCCTGGCAGAAAGTGGGAGCCTAGCTAGAATGATGCAATCGTTGCTGGATTTTTCCAAAAGAAAAGCTGGCAGCAACTAGGGCCCTGGAAGTACTTAGAGCCTCAAACGCCACCTTGAACATATTACTGAGACCCTGGGGAAAGGACTTCGTTTTTCCCATGGAAAATGGCCTTCATTTGTGGCCACTTGGCCTGGCAGGCAGGGCAGTGCCAAGCCAGGAATCTACAAACTCTGCTGGATCCTTCCAGAACGAAAGCTGCCAGCAACTAGGACCCTGCAAGTCCTTAGAGCCCCAGATGCCACCAGTCATCTGACACCCAGAGCCTGGGCCAATGACTTCGTTTTCCCCATGGAAAATGGCCTCCATTTCTGGCCACTCGCCCTGACCAAGAGGGTGGTGCCCAGCAAGAAATTTGCAAGCTTTGCTGGATTGCTCCAAATCGAAAGCTGCCACTTGTTGTTGTTCTATTTCTCTAGAGTCCCATCATGCTGTTCTCAGATTGCTAAAGTCCATACCTCCTCGGTGTGTTCTTATGGCTGCAGATCTTCACAGCACAGACGCTTTCTTCTGCATGCTGTTCTTTCCCAGTTCAGGGCTCCTTCAAGGCTCTCCCTGAATGGCTACGCCGCCCCCTTTTATCCCAGTTCTCTTCAATGCTCACAGCTGCAGCCCATCAAGGACAACCAGGACCTGTGGGGCAAAGCCTCTAGACAGATATTCAAATAGAATCCATTTCCTCTACTCTAGCCAGTAAGTACTACCCTACAAGTCCTCAGAACCCCAAAGGCCACCTTTCATCTGACACCCAGACCCTGGGGAAAGGACTTCTTTTTCCCATGGCAAATGGCCTCCCTTGGCAGCCACTCACCCTGGCAGAAAGTGGGAGCCTAGCAAAAATGATGCAATCGTTGCTGGATTTTTCCAAAAGAAAAGCTGGCAGCAACTAGGGCCCTGGAAGTACTTAGAGCCTCAAACGCCACCTTGAACATATTACTGAGACCCTGGGGAAAGGACTTCGTTTTTCCCATGGAAAATGGCCTTCATTTGTGGCCACTTGGCCTGGCAGGCAGGGCAGTGCCAAGCCAGGAATCTACAAACTCTGCTGGATCCTTCCAGAACGAAAGCTGCCAGCAACTAGGACCCTGCAAGTCCTTAGAGCCCCAGATGCCACCAGTCATCTGACACCCAGAGCCTGGGCCAATGACTTCGTTTTCCCCATGGAAAATGGCCTCCATTTCTGGCCACTCGCCCTGACCAAGAGGGTGGTGCCCAGCAAGAAATTTGCAAGCTTTGCTGGATTGCTCCAAATCGAAAGCTGCCACTTGTTGTTGTTCTATTTCTCTAGAGTCCCATCATGCTGTTCTCAGATTGCTAAAGTCCATACCTCCTCGGTGTGTTCTTATGGCTGCAGATCTTCACAGCACAGACGCTTTCTTCTGCATGCTGTTCTTTCCCAGTTCAGGGCTCCTTCAAGGCTCTCCCTGAATGGCTACGCCGCCCCCTTTTATCCCAGTTCTCTTCAATGCTCACAGCTGCAGCCCATCAAGGACAACCAGGACCTGTGGGGCAAAGCCTCTAGACAGATATTCAAATAGAATCCATTTCCTCTACTCTAGCCAGTAAGTACTACCCTACAAGTCCTCAGAACCCCAAAGGCCACCTTTCATCTGACACCCAGACCCTGGGGAAAGGACTTCTTTTTCCCATGGCAAATGGCCTCCCTTGGCAGCCACTCACCCTGGCAGAAAGTGGGAGCCTAGCAAAAATGATGCAATCGTTGCTGGATTTTTCCAAAAGAAAAGCTGGCAGCAACTAGGGCCCTGGAAGTACTTAGAGCCTCAAACGCCACCTTGAACATATTACTGAGACCCTGGGGAAAGGACTTCGTTTTTCCATGGAAAATGGCCTTCATTTGTGGCCACTTGGCCTGGCAGGCAGGGCAGTGCAAGCCAGGAATCTACAAACTGTGCTGGATCCTTCCAAAACGAAAGCTGCCAGCAACTAGGACCCTGCAAGTCCTTAGAGCCCCAGATGCCACCAGTCATCTGACACCCAGAGCCTGGGCCAATGACTTCGTTTCCCCATGGAAAATGGCCTCCATTTCTGGCCACTCGCCCTGACCAAGAGGGTGGTGCCCAGCAAGAAATTTGCAAGCTTTGCTGGATTGCTCCAAATCGAAAGCTGCCACTTGTTGTTGTTCTATTTCTCTAGAGTCCCATCATGCTGTTCTCAGATTGCTAAAGTCCATACCTCCTCGGTGTGTTCTTATGGCTGCAGATCTTCACAGCACAGACGCTTTCTTCTGCATGCTGTTCTTTCCAGTTCAGGGCTCCTTCAAGGCTCTCCCTGAATGGCTACGCCGCCCCCTTTTATCCCAGTTCTCTTCAATGCTCACAGCTGCAGCCCATCAAGGACAACCAGGACCTGTGGACAGATATTCAAATAGAATCCATTTCCTCTACTCTAGCCAGTAAGTACTACCCTACAAGTCCTCAGAACCCCAAAGGCACCTTTCATCTGACACCCAGACCCTGGGGAAAGGACTTCTTTTTCCCATGGCAAATGGCCTCCCTTGGCAGCCACTCACCTGGCAGAAAGTGGGAGCCTAGCTAGAATGATGCAATCGTTGCTGGATTTTTCCAAAAGAAAAGCTGCCAGCAACTAGGGCCCTGGAAGTACTTAGAGCCTCAAACGCCACCTTGAACATATTACTGAGACCCTGGGGAAAGGACTTCGTTTTTCCCATGGAAAATGGCCTTCATTTGTGGCCACTTGGCCTGGCAGGCAGGGCAGTGCCAAGCCAGGAATCTACAAACTCTGCTGGATCCTTCCAGAACGAAAGCTGCCAGCAACTAGGACCCTGCAAGTCCTTAGAGCCCCAGATGCCACCAGTCATCTGACACCCAGAGCCTGGGCCAATGACTTCGTTTTCCCCATGGAAAATGGCCTCCATTTCTGGCCACTCGCCCTGACCAAGAGGGTGGTGCCCAGCAAGAAATTTGCAAGCTTTGCTGGATTGCTCCAAATCGAAAGCTGCCACTTGTTGTTGTTCTATTTCTCTAGAGTCCCATCATGCTGTTCTCAGATTGCTAAAGTCCATACCTCCTCGGTGTGTTCTTATGGCTGCAGATCTTCACAGCACAGACGCTTTCTTCTGCATGCTGTTCTTTCCCAGTCAGGGCTCCTTCAAGGCTCTCCCTGAATGGCTAAGCCGCCCCCTTTTATCCCAGTTCTCTTCAATGCTCACAGCTGCAGCCCATCAAGGACAACCAGGACCTGTGGGACAGATATTCAAATAGAATCCATTTCCTCTACTCTAGCCAGTAAGTACTACCCTACAAGTCCTCAGAACCCCAAGGCCACCTTTCATCTGACACCCAGACCTGGGGAAAGGACTTCTTTTTCCCATGGCAAATGGCCTCCTTGGCAGCCACTCACCTGGCAGAAAGTGGGAGCCTAGCTAGAATGATGCAATCGTTGCTGGATTTTTCCAAAAGAAAAGCTGGCAGCAACTAGGGCCCTGGAAGTACTTAGAGCCTCAAACGCCACCTTGAACATATTACTGAGACCCTGGGGAAAGGACTTCGTTTTTCCCATGGAAAATGGCCTTCATTTGTGGCCACTTGCCTGGCAGGCAGGGCAGTGCCAAGCCAGGAATCTACAAACTCTGCTGGATCCTTCCAGAACGAAAGCTGCCAGCAACTAGGACCCTGCAAGTCCTTAGAGCCCCAGATGCCACCAGTCATCTGACACCCAGAGCCTGGGCCAATGACTTCGTTTTCCCCATGGAAAATGGCCTCCATTTCTGGCCACTCGCCCTGACCAAGAGGGTGGTGCCCAGCAAGAAATTTGCAAGCTTTGCTGGATTGCTCCAAATCGAAAGCTGCCACTTGTTGTTGTTCTATTTCTCTAGAGTCCCATCATGCTGTTCTCAGATTGCTAAAGTCCATACCTCCTCGGTGTGTTCTTATGGCTGCAGATCTTCACAGCACAGACGCTTTCTTCTGCATGCTGTTCTTTCCCAGTTCAGGGCTCCTTCAGGCTCTCCCTGAATGGCTACGCCGCCCCCTTTTATCCCAGTTCTCTTCAATGCTCACAGCTGCAGCCCATCAAGGACAACCAGGACCTGTGGGGCAAAGCCTCTAGACAGATATTCAAATAGAATCCATTTCCTCTACTCTAGCCAGTAAGTACTACCCTACAAGTCCTCAGAACCCCAAAGGCCACCTTTCATCTGACACCCAGACCCTGGGGAAAGGACTTCTTTTCCCATGGCAAATGGCCTCCCTTGGCAGCCACTCACCCTGGCAGAAAGTGGGAGCCTAGCTAGAATGATGCAATCGTTGCTGGATTTTTCCAAAAGAAAAGCTGGCAGCAACTAGGGCCCTGGAAGTACTTAGAGCCTCAAACGCCACCTTGAACATATTACTGAGACCCTGGGGAAAGGACTTCGTTTTTCCATGGAAAATGGCCTTCATTTGTGGCCACTTGGCCTGGCAGGCAGGGCAGTGCCAAGCCAGGAATCTACAAACTCTGCTGGATCCTTCCAGAACGAAAGCTGCCAGCAACTAGGACCCTGCAAGTCCTTAGAGCCCCAGATGCCACCAGTCATCTGACACCCAGAGCCTGGGCCAATGACTTCGTTTTCCCCATGGAAAATGGCCTCCATTTCTGGCCACTCGCCCTGACCAAGAGGGTGGTGCCCAGCAAGAAATTTGCAAGCTTTGCTGGATTGCTCCAAATCGAAAGCTGCCACTTGTTGTTCTTCTATTTCTCTAGAGTCCCATCATGCTGTTCTCAGATTGCTAAAGTCCATACCTCCTCGGTGTGTTCTTATGGCTGCAGATCTTCACAGCACAGACGCTTTCTTCTGCATGCTGTTCTTTCCCAGTTCAGGCTCCTTCAAGGCTCTCCCTGAATGGCTACGCCGCCCCCTTTTATCCCAGTTCTCTTCAATGCTCACAGCTGCAGCCCATCAAGGACAACCAGACCTGTGGGGCAAAGCCTCTAGACAGATATTCAAATAGAATCCATTTCCTCTACTCTAGCCAGTAAGTACTACCCTACAAGTCCTCAGAACCCCAAAGGCCACCTTTCATCTGACACCCAGACCTGGGGAAAGGACTTCTTTTTCCCATGGCAAATGGCCTCCTTGGCAGCCACTCACCCTGGCAGAAAGTGGGAGCCTAGCAAAAATGATGCAATCGTTGCTGGATTTTTCCAAAAGAAAAGCTGGCAGCAACTAGGGCCCTGGAAGTACTTAGAGCCTCAAACGCCACCTTGAACATATTACTGAGACCCTGGGAAAGGACTTCGTTTTTCCCATGGAAAATGGCCTTCATTTGTGGCCACTTGGCCTGGCAGGCAGGGCAGTGCCAAGCCAGGAATCTACAAACTCTGCTGGATCCTTCCAGAACGAAAGCTGCCAGCAACTAGGACCCTGCAAGTCCTTAGAGCCCCAGATGCCACCAGTCATCTGACACCCAGAGCCTGGGCCAATGACTTCGTTTTCCCCATGGAAAATGGCCTCCATTTCTGGCCACTCGCCCTGACCAAGAGGGTGGTGCCCAGCAAGAAATTTGCAAGCTTTGCTGGATTGCTCAAATCGAAAGCTGCCACTTGTTGTTGTTCTATTTCTCTAGAGTCCCATCATGCTGTTCTCAGATTGCTAAAGTCCATACCTCCTCGGTGTGTTCTTATGGCTGCAGATCTTCACAGCACAGACGCTTTCTTCTGCATGCTGTTCTTTCCCAGTTCAGGGCTCCTTCAAGGCTCTCCCTGAATGGCTACGCCGCCCCCTTTTATCCCAGTTCTCTTCAATGCTCACAGCTGCAGCCCATCAAGGACAACCAGGACCTGTGGGACAGATATTCAAATAGAATCCATTTCCTCTACTCTAGCCAGTAAGTACTACCCTACAAGTCCTCAGAACCCCAAAGGCCACCTTTCATCTGACACCAGACCCTGGGAAAGGACTTCTTTTTCCCATGGCAAATGGCCTCCCTTGCAGCCACTCACCCTGGCAGAAAGTGGGAGCCTAGCAAAAATGATGCAATCGTTGCTGGATTTTTCCAAAAGAAAAGCTGGCAGCAACTAGGGCCCTGGAAGTACTTAGAGCCTCAAACGCCACCTTGAACATATTACTGAGACCCTGGGGAAAGGACTTCGTTTTTCCCAGGAAAATGGCCTTCATTTGTGGCCACTTGGCCTGGCAGGCAGGGCAGTGCCAAGCCAGGAATCTACAAACTCTGCTGGATCCTTCCAGAACGAAAGCTGCCAGCAACTAGGACCCTGCAAGTCCTTAGAGCCCCAGATGCCACCAGTCATCTGACACCCAGAGCCTGGGCCAATGACTTCGTTTTCCCCATGGAAAATGGCCTCCATTTCTGGCCACTCGCCCTGACCAAGAGGGTGGTGCCCAGCAAGAATTTGCAAGCTTTGCTGGATTGCTCCAAATCGAAAGCTGCCACTTGTTGTTGTTCTATTTCTCTAGAGTCCCATCATGCTGTTCTCAGATTGCTAAAGTCCATACCTCCTCGGTGTGTTCTTATGGCTGCAGATCTTCACAGCACAGACGCTTTCTTCTGCATGCTGTTCTTTCCCAGTTCAGGGCTCCTTCAAGGCTCTCCCTGAATGGCTAAGCCGCCCCCTTTTATCCCAGTTCTCTTCAATGCTCACAGCTGCAGCCCATCAAGGACAACCAGGACCTGTGGGACAGATATTCAAATAGAATCCATTTCCTCTACTCTAGCCAGTAAGTACTACCCTACAAGTCCTCAGAACCCCAAAGGCCACCTTTCATCTGACACCAGACCCTGGGGAAAGGACTTCTTTTTCCCATGGCAAATGGCCTCCCTTGGCAGCCACTCACCCTGGCAGAAAGTGGGAGCCTAGCTAGAATGATGCAATCGTTGCTGGATTTTTCCAAAAGAAAAGCTGGCAGCAACTAGGGCCCTGGAAGTACTTAGAGCCTCAAACGCCACCTTGAACATATTACTGAGACCCTGGGGAAAGGACTTCGTTTTTCCCATGGAAAATGGCCTTCATTTGTGGCCACTTGGCCTGGCAGGCAGGGCAGTGCCAAGCCAGGAATCTACAAACTCTGCTGGATCCTTCCAGAACGAAAGCTGCCAGCAACTAGGACCCTGCAAGTCCTTAGAGCCCCAGATGCCACCAGTCATCTGACACCCAGAGCCTGGGCCAATGACTTCGTTTCCCCATGGAAAATGGCCTCCATTTCTGGCCACTCGCCCTGACCAAGAGGGTGGTGCCCAGCAAGAAATTTGCAAGCTTTGCTGGATTGCTCCAAATCGAAAGCTGCCACTTGTTGTTGTTCTATTTCTCTAGAGTCCCATCATGCTGTTCTCAGATTGCTAAAGTCCATACCTCCTCGGTGTGTTCTTATGGCTGCAGATCTTCACAGCACAGACGCTTTCTTCTGCATGCTGTTCTTTCCCAGTTCAGGGCTCCTTCAAGGCTCTCCCTGAATGGCTACGCCGCCCCCTTTTATCCCAGTTCTCTCAATGCTCACAGCTGCAGCCATCAAGGACAACCAGGACCTGTGGGACAGATATTCAAATAGAATCCATTTCCTCTACTCTAGCCAGTAAGTACTACCCTACAAGTCCTCAGAACCCCAAAGGCCACCTTTCATCTGACACCCAGACCCTGGGAAAGGACTTCTTTTTCCCATGGCAAATGGCCTCCCTTGGCAGCCACTCACCCTGGCAGAAAGTGGGAGCCTAGCTAGAATGATGCAATCGTTGCTGGATTTTTCCAAAAGAAAAGCTGGCAGCAACTAGGGCCCCTGGAAGTACTTAGAGCCTCAAACGCCACCTTGAACATATTCCTGAGACCCTGGGGAAAGGACTTCGTTTTTCCCATGGAAAATGGCCTTCATTTGTGGCCACTTGGCCTGGCAGGCAGGGCAGTGCCAAGCCAGGAATCTACAAACTCTGCTGGATCCTTCCAGAACGAAAGCTGCCAGCAACTAGGACCCTGCAAGTCCTTAGAGCCCCAGATGCCACCAGTCATCTGACACCCAGAGCCTGGGCCAATGACTTCGTTTTCCCCATGGAAAATGGCCTCCATTTCTGCCACTCGCCCTGACCAAGAGGGTGGTGCCCAGCAAGAAATTTGCAAGCTTTGCTGGATTGCTCCAAATCGAAAGCTGCCACTTGTTGTTGTTCTATTTCTCTAGAGTCCCATCATGCTGTTCTCAGATTGCTAAAGTCCATACCTCCTCGGTGTGTTCTTATGGCTGCAGATCTTCACAGCACAGACGCTTTTCTTCTGCATGCTGTTCTTTCCAGTTCAGGGCTCCTTCAAGGCTCTCCCTGAATGGCTACGCCGCCCCTTTTATCCCAGTTCTCTTCAATGCTCACAGCTGCAGCCCATCAAGGACAACCAGGACCTGTGGGGCAAAGCCTCTAGACAGATATTCAAATAGAATCCATTTCCTCTACTCTAGCCAGTAAGTACTACCCTACAAGTCCTCAGAACCCCAAAGGCCACCTTTCATCTGACACCCAGACCCTGGGGAAAGGACTTCTTTTTCCCATGGCAAATGGCCTCCCTTGGCAGCCCACTCACCCTGGCAGAAAGTGGGAGCCTAGCAAAAATGATGCAATCGTTGCTGGATTTTTCCAAAAGAAAAGCTGGCAGCAACTAGGGCCCTGGAAGTACTTAGAGCCTCAAACGCCACCTTGAACATATTACTGAGACCCTGGGGAAAGGACTTCGTTTTTCCCATGGAAAATGGCCTTCATTTGTGGCCACTTGGCCTGGCAGGCAGGGCAGTGCCAAGCCAGGAATCTACAAACTCTGCTGGATCCTTCCAGAACGAAAGCTGCCAGCAACTAGGACCCTGCAAGTCCTTAGAGCCCCAGATGCCACCAGTCATCTGACACCCAGAGCCTGGGCAATGACTTCGTTTTCCCCATGGAAAATGGCCTCCATTTCTGGCCACTCGCCCTGACCAAGAGGGTGGTGCCCAGCAAGAAATTTGCAAGCTTTGCTGGATTGCTCCAAATCGAAAGCTGCCACTTGTTGTTGTTCTATTTCTCTAGAGTCCCATCATGCTGTTCTCAGATTGCTAAAGTCCATACCTCCTCGGTGTGTTCTTATGGCTGCAGATCTTCACAGCACAGACGCTTTCTTCTGCATGCTGTTCTTCCCAGTTCAGGGCTCCTTCAAGGCTCTCCCTGAATGGCTACGCCGCCCCCTTTTATCCCAGTTCTCTTCAATGCTCACAGCTGCAGCCCATCAAGGACAACCAGGACCTGTGGGACAGATATTCAAATAGAATCCATTTCCTCTACTCTAGCCAGTAAGTACTACCCTACAAGTCCTCAGAACCCCAAAGGCCACCTTTCATCTGACACCCAGACCCTGGGGAAAGGACTTCTTTTTCCCATGGCAAATGGCCTCCCTTGGCAGCCACTCACCCTGGCAGAAAGTGGGAGCCTAGCAAAAATGATGCAATCGTTGCTGGATTTTTCCAAAAGAAAAGCTGGCAGCAACTAGGGCCCTGGAAGTACTTAGAGCCTCAAACGCCACCTTGAACATATTACTGAGACCCTGGGGAAAGGACTTCGTTTTTCCCATGGAAAATGGCCTTCATTTGTGGCCACTTGGCCTGGCAGGCAGGGCAGTGCCAAGCCAGGAATCTACAAACTCTGCTGGATCCTTCCAGAACGAAAGCTGCCAGCAACTAGGACCCTGCAAGTCCTTAGAGCCCCAGATGCCACCAGTCATCTGACACCCAGAGCCTGGGCCAATGACTTCGTTTTCCCATGGAAAATGGCCTCCATTTCTGGCCACTCGCCCTGACCAAGAGGGTGGTGCCCAGCAAGAAATTTGCAAGCTTTGCTGGATTGCTCCAAATCGAAAGCTGCCACTTGTTGTTGTTCTATTTCTCTAGAGTCCCATCATGCTGTTCTCAGATTGCTAAAGTCCATACCTCCTCGGTGTGTTCTTATGGCTGCAGATCTTCACAGCACAGACGCTTTCTTCTGCATGCTGTTCTTTCCCAGTTCAGGGCTCCTTCAAGGCTCTCCCTGAATGGCTACGCCGCCCCCTTTTATCCCAGTTCTCTTCAATGCTCACAGCTGCAGCCCATCAAGGACAACCAGGACCTGTGGGCAAAGCCTCTAGACAGATATTCAAATAGAATCCATTTCCTCTACTCTAGCCAGTAAGTACTACCCTACAAGTCCTCAGAACCCCAAAGGCCACCTTTCATCTGACACCCAGACCCTGGGGAAAGGACTTCTTTTTCCCATGGCAAATGGCCTCCCTTGGCAGCCACTCACCCTGGCAGAAAGTGGGAGCCTAGCAAAAATGATGCAATCGTTGCTGGATTTTTCCAAAAGAAAAGCTGGCAGCAACTAGGGCCCCTGGAAGTACTTAGAGCCTCAAACGCCACCTTGAACATATTACTGAGACCCTGGGGAAAGGACTTCGTTTTTCCCATGGAAAATGGCCTTCATTTGTGGCCACT